>NC_080379.1:139313462-139542347 GCF_014773155.1 Arachis stenosperma | reverse complement strand
ATGACTATCAAATCAGTAGGGATGTAATGGTCTTCAATCTTTACCAGAACATCTTCTACAAGTCCAAAGCTTGTTTTCTTGAATTGTCTGCCATCTCTAGTAAGATTCTTGCAGCTTGCACCTTAAAGATCCCTAGCTTCTCCATTACAGAGAGAGGCTGAGGTTTATGCTTGACCCTAGGTCACACAGAGCCTTCTTAAAGGTCATGGTGCCTATAGTACAAGGTATTGAAAACTTCCTAGGATCTTGTCTCTTTGAGGTAATTTCTGCCTAGACAATTCATCCAGTTCTTGGTGAGCAAAGGAGGTTCGTTCTCCCAAGTCTTATTACCAAATAACTTGTCATTAGCTTCATGATTGCTCCAAGGTATTTAGCAACTTGCTCTTCAGTGACATACTCATCCTCTTCAAAGGAAGAATACTCATCAGAGCTCATGAATGGCAGAAGTAAATCCAATGGAATCTCTATGGTCTCAGTGTGAGCCTCAGATTCCCATGGTTCCTCATTAGGGAACTCATTGGAGGCCAGTGGACGTCCATTGAGGTCTTCCTCAGTGGCGTTCACTGCCTATTCCTCCTCTCCTAGTTCGGCCATGTGGATCATGTTAATGGCCTTGCATTCTCCTTTTGGATTCTCTTCTGTATTGCTTGGAAGAGTACTAGGAGGAAGTTCAGTAACTCTCTTGCTCAGCTGTCCCACTTGTGCCTCCAAATTCCTAATGGAGGACCTTGTTTCAGTCATGAAACTTTGAGTGGTTTTGATTAGATCAGAGACCATGGTTGCTAAGTCAGAGTGGTTCTGCTTAGAATTCTTTGTCTGTTGCTGAGAAGATGATGGAAAAGGCTTGCCATTGCTAAACCTATTTCTTCCACCATTATTGTTGTTGAAACCTTGTTGAGGCCTCTTTTGATCCTTCCATGAGAGATTTGGATGATTTCTCCATGAAGAATTATAGGTGTTTCCATAGGGTTCTCCCATGTAATTCACCTCTTCCATTGAAGGGTTCTCATGATCATAAGCTTCTTCTTCAGATGAAGCATCCTTAGTACTGCCTGGTGCAGCTTGCATTCCAGACAGACTTTGAGAAATCAAATTGACTTGCTGAGTCAATATTTTGTTCTGAGCCAGTATGGCATTCAGAGTGTCAATCTCAAGAACTCCTTTCTTCTGATTCGTCCCATTGTTTACAGGATTCCTTTCAGAAGTGTACATGAATTGGTTATTTGCAACCATTTCAATTAGTTCTTGAGCTTCTGTAGGCGTCTTCTTCAGATGAAGAGATCCTCCAGCAGAGCTATCCAATGACATCTTGGACAGTTCAGACAGACCATCATAGAAAATACCTATGATGCTCCATTCAGAAAGCATGTCAGAGGGACACTTTCTGATCAATTGTTGTATCTTCCCATGCTTCATAGAGGGATTCTCCTTCCTTCTGTCTGAAGGTTTGGACTTCCACTCTAAGCTTACTCAATTTTTGAGGTGGAAAGAACTTTGCCAAGAAGGCATTGACTAGCTTTTCCCAAGAGTTCAGGCTTTCTTTAGGTTGTGAGTCCAACCATATCCTAGCTCTGTCTCTTATAGCAAAAGGGAATAGCATAAGTCTGTAGACCTCAGGGTCAACCCCATTAGTCTTGACAGTGTCACAGATTTGCAAGAATTCAGCTAAAAACTGATGAGGATCTTCCAATGGAAGTCCATGGAACTTGCAATTCTGTTGTATTAGAGAAACTAATTGAGACTTAAGCTCAAAGTTGTTTGCTCCAATGGTAGGGATAGAGATGCTTCTCCCATAGAAGTCGGGAGTAGGTACAGTAAAGTCACCCAGCACCTTCCTAGCATTATTGGCATTGTTGTTGTTTTTGGCTGCCATGTCTTCTTCTTTGAAGATTTCTGTTAGATCCTCTATAGAGAGTTGTGCCTTAGCTTCTCTTAGCTTTCGCTTCAAGGTCCTTTCAGGTTCAGGGTTAGCCTCAACAAGAATGCTTTTGTCTTTGCTCCTGCTCATATGAAAGAGAAAGAACAAGAAAATATGGAATCCTCTATGTCACAGTATAGAGATTCCTTGAGGTATCAGAGGAAAAGAAAAATAGAAGGAAGAGGTAGAAAATTCGAACTTATCAAGGAAAGATGGAGTTCGAATTGTGCATTGAGGAGTAGTATTAGTTCATAAATAGAAGGATGTGAGAAGAGGGGAAGAAATTTTCGAAAATTAAGTAAAGATTTTAAAAACATTTTGAAAAACACTAATTGATTTTCGAAAACCAAGAGTGGAAAAGAAATCTAAGTGATTTTGAAAAAGATTTTGAAATTAGAAATCAAAAAGATATGATTGAAAACTATTTTGAAAAAGATATGAGAAAAATATATGATTGAAAAGATATAGTTTTAAAAAGATATGATTGAGAAGATATGATTTGAAAAACAATAAAAAAAAGATTTGATTTTGAAAATCAATGACTTGACTAACAAGAAAAGATATGATTCAGACATTAACCTTTCTCAACAGAAAAGGCAACATATTCTGAGATGTTGAATCAAATCATTAATTGATAGCAAGTATTTTTGAAAATGGAAAGAAATTGATTTTGAAAAAAATTTGATTGAAAAGATATGATTTGAAAAAGATTTTATTTTGAAAAATTTGAAAACTTGAAAAAAATTTGAGTTAAAAACAAAATCTTCCCTCTTGTGCCATCCTGGCGTTAAATGCCCAGAATGGTATACATTCTGGCGTTTAACGCCCAAAACACTACCCTTTTGGGCGTTAAACGCCCAACCAGGCACCCCGGCTGGCGTTTAAACGCCAGTTTTCCTTCTTGACTGGGCGTTTTGAACGTCCAGCTTTTTCTGTATAATTCCTCTGCTGTATGTTCTGAATCTTCAATTCTCTGTATTATTGACTTGAAAAGACACAAAAAAAAATATTTTTTGGATTTTAATAATGAGTAATAATCACAATGCAACTAAAATCAATAACAATGCATACAAGACACCAAACTTAGCAGTTTGTATACTACTGACACTAACAAAATGAGAATGCATATGAGAAACAACAAAACACTCAAGTCAAGAGAATTTAAAGATCAGAGCAATGAAATCATCAAGAACATCTTGAAGATCACTTAAGACACATGAATGAATGCAAGAAGAACAAAAACATGCAATTGACACCAAACTTAACATGAGACTCTAGACTCAACAAGGAACATACAATATTTTTGGTTTTTATGATTTTGTAATTTTTTTGGATTTTTCGAAATTTAAGTGGAAAAGAAAATAAAGGTATCAAAATTCTTAATGAGAATTCCAGGAATCATGCAATGTTAGTCTAAAGCTTTCGTCTAAAGGAATTAGACATGGCTAGCCAAGCTTCAGCAGGACATTACATTCAAGAGCTAATTAATGAATCAATCAGCTTTGGTGATAAGAACATCACCTTGAAACACTAGAATTCATTCTTTAAGAACTCTGAAGAAAAAAATAACTAATCTAAGCAACAAGATGAATCGTCAGTTGTTCAAACTCAACAATCCCCGGCAACGGCGCCAAAAACTTGGTGCGCGGAATTGTGATCATCAATGGCGCCATCAACATGGTACGCTCAATTGCAATCTCAACTCTTTATCACAACTTCGCACAACTAACCAGCAAGTGCACTGGGTCGTCCAAGTAATAAACCTTACGCGAGTAAGGGTCGATCCCACGGAGATTGTTGGTATGAAGCAAGCTATGGTCACCTTGTAAATCTTAGTCAGGCAGATTCAAATGGTCATGAATGATTTATGAATAAACATAAAACAAGGATAGAGATACTTATGTAATTCATTGGTGAGAATTTCAGATAAGTGTAAGGAGATGCTTTGTCCCTTCCGTCTCTCTGCTTTCCTATTGTCTTCATCCAATCCTTCTTACTCCTTTCCATTGCAAGCTGTATGTTGGGCATCACCGTTGTCAGTGGCTACAGTCCCGTCCTCTCAGTGAAAATGTTCAACGCGCTCTGTCACAGCACGGCTAATCATCTGTCGGATCTCAATTAGGTTGGAATAGAATCCAGTGATTCTTTGCGTCTGTCACTAACGCCCAGCCTTCAGGAGTTTGAAGCTCGTCACAGTCATTCAATCCTTGAATCCTACTCAGAATACCACAGACAAGGTTTAGACCTTCCGGATTCTCTTGAATGCTGCCATCAGTTCTAGCTTATACCATGAAGATTCCGATTAAGGAATCCAAGAGATAAACATTCAAGCCTTTGTTTGCTTGTAGAACGGGAGTGGTTGTCAGGCACGCGTTCATAAGTGAGAATGATGATGAGCGTCACATAATCATCACATTCATCATGTTCTTGGGTGCGAATGAATATCTTGGAACAAGAATAAGCTGAATTGAATAGAAGAACAATAGTAATTGCATTAATACTCGAGGTACAGCAGCTCCACACCTTAATCTATGGTGTGTAGAAACTCCACCGTTGAAAATACATAAGAACAAGGTCTAGGCATGGCCGTGAGGCCAGCCCCATGATCTAAGATAGCATAGAACTACTCAAAGATAGCTACCAAGATGAAAATACAATAAAAGGTCCTATTTGTAGAGAACTAGTAGCCTATTTAGTAGAGAACAGAAATGTTTACAGTAAATGAGTAACATGACATAAAATTCACTTCCGGGCCCACTTGGGTGTGCTTGGGCTGAGCATTGAAGCTTTCATGTGTAGAGACCTTTCTTGGAGTTAAACGCCAGCTTTTGTGCCAGTTTGGGCGTTTAACTCCCATTCTTGTGCCAGTTCCGGCGTTAAACGCCAGAATTCTTGAGCTGACTTGGAACGTCTGTTTGAGCCATCAAATCTCGGGCAAAGTATAAACTATTATACATTGCTGAAAAGCCCAGGATGTCTACTTTCTAACGCAATTGAGAGCGCGCCAATTGGGCTTCTATAGCTCCAGAAAATCCACTTCGAGGGCAGGGAGGTCAGAATCCAACAGCATATGCAGTCCTTTTCAGCCTCTGAATCAGATTTTGCTCAGGTCCCTCAATTTCAGCCAGAAAATACCTGAAATCACAGAAAAACACACAAACTCATAGTAAAGTCCAGAAAAGTGAATTTTAACTAAAACTAATAAAAATATAAAAACTAACTAAAATAACTAAAAACATACTAAAAATAATGCCAAAAAGCGTATAAATTATCCGCTCATTAAGAACCCATCTAAATCTTGAGTAGTCATCAACCACTACCAAGCCATAATATTTTTCTCATAAACTTTGAGTTCTAGTAGGACCAAAAGATCAATGTGTAACAATTCTAATGGCCTTTTGGTAGAGATTCCAACCTTGGGCTTAAAAGAAGATTTGTTTGTTTGCCTAATTGACAAGCATCACAAGTGATATCCTTGTCAAACTTTATGTTGGGGATGTCTCTAACAAAAATTTTCTTTATAAGCTTAGAAATTTGGTACATGCTAGCATGTCCTAATTTCTTATGCCAAAGTCATTTTTCAAGTTCCATTGAAGTAAAACATGTCACATTTTGATATTTAATTTCTCTAGAGTGAGTCCATACACATTATTACATCTTTTTGCCTCAAATAATAGTTCACCGGATTTTTCACAACAACTAAGCAATCCAATTTTCTAAATATGACCAAGTATTCAAGATTGCATAACTTGCTAATGCTTAGTAAGTTGTGTTTCAATCCGTCATAAGAAAAACATCATTTATGAAGGATGAGAAATTATTACCCACTTTATCTATGGCCACTATCTTTTCTTTACCGTTATCACCGAAAGTTACAAAACTTCCATCATACTCATCTAGCTTGATGAAGAATGTAGACTTTCTGGTCATATATCTAGAGCATCCGCTGTCCAAGTACCACATGTGGTCCTTTATTTTGGATGCTAGGCAAACCTACAAAAATTCTCAAGTGACCTTAGGTATCTAAATCTTTTTAGATCCTTCAATATTAAACTATCTCTTTTGGCCAAGACCATTGTAGTTGCCAAATTTTATACACTCTATTTCCAATCATTTTCTCACTAATAAACATGGAATAGGAAAATGTCTATCCCGATTACATAAACGACAAAACCTTTAGGTTTCTTTTTTTAGATTAGTTGAGTTTTGAATTTTATATCATCCAAAGTGGAAGCCTATTTGCAAAAGAAGATATTTCAAAAATAGTTTCAAATTTTTTATGAAAACCCAAACCAGCCTTTTCATAGTGAGATTTTTACCAGCCAAAAGTTTATTTAGATTTTCAGAGCTTTGAGCAAATTTGGTCAGATCTTTTTTAGGCTTTTAACCTCTCTTTGCAACCGGTTATTTTCTTCAAAAAAATTCAAGTATGCAATCACAGAATGTTGTTTCTCACAGCCTTTAAGTTCAGCCTTAAGCCACTTATTTTCTTCAATAAGATTAATAGCGGTTTCGACTTCCCTTAATTTATCTTTGAGAAAAGCATTTTCTGCCTTTAAGATGTCATTTTGAGATTCTAGTTCATGATTTTCATTTAAGAAGCATCTTAGTTTCTCAGTGAGATGATCGATCATAAGATGAAGATCTTCAGTAGAAGGTTCAATAAAAATTACCTCATCAGTTTGGTCATCCATGAGACAGGTTTAAGATTTAATCTCTAATTCGTCATCCTCGTCTGAATCATTCTCCAGATCTTTCCAAGAGGCCATGAGCCCCTTCTTCTTTTCTTTCTTGGTCTTTTCTTCTTTCTTTAGCTTTGGGCAGTCAAACTTGTAGTGTCCAGCTTCTTTGCATTTGTGGCAGATTATTTTGCTTAAGTGCTTCTTTGGTCTCCTTGAACTGCCTCCCCTGCTTCTTTCTTTAAACTTCATCATTTTCCTGAATTTTTTAGCAAAAAGAACAAACTCATCATCAGATAAATTATCACTGGATTCATCATCCTAAAACTCAGTGAATAATTTGAGAGCAATTCCTTTCTTTTTTGTGTCATTTTTCAAGTAAGTAGTTTCAAAAGCAAGTAATTTTCCTCTCAATTCATCATAAGTCATTTGACTAATACCACTACTCTTAGCTATGACAATAACTTTTGTTTCCCACTCTTTTATGAGACTTCTCAGAACTTTCTTTACTAGCACAGGTTCAGGGTGGGTCATTCTCTATCATCTAACCTGTTGATAATGACAGTGAATCTTTCAAATATTTCGTCAATAGATTCTCCTTCTTTTATAGAGAACATTTTGTACTCTCAGCACAACATGTCTATTCGGGTCTATTTTACTTGAACAATGCCTTCGTGTGTGACTTGGAGCTTGTCCCAGATCTCCTTTGCTATTTTACATCTAGATACCTTGCGATATTCCTCGAAGCTGATAGAACAGTTGAGCATGTTGATAGCTTTATCATTGAGCTCTATCTTCTTCTTGTCCTCATCATTCCATTCGGCTTCTATCTTGGGAACAACTACACCATTTGCTCTTGTTTTGGTTGGGATCTGAGGTTTGTTCATGATGATCTTTCATATGTTGTAATCCACTGATTGTGCACAGATCTTTATCCTTTCCATCCAATAGATGTAGTTCTTTCCATTGAAGAATGGAGGTCAATTGTTGGATTGCTCTTCTATCAGAGTATAGGCCACCACGTTGGAACCATTGTTGTTTGCCATCAGGATCTTAACCAAGCTCTGATAGCAATTGATGGTTATCAGTGGCTAAGAGAAGGGGGTTGAATCTTAGCATTCTTTCCTGCTGAGTTTAACTTTCGCTTTTAATAAAAAGAACTTAGGAGATATTTTGTTTTTGTCTTCTGTCGAGTTAGGAGATACTTTCCTTTTTGTCTCCTGAATTACAGAAACAGTAAAAGAGTAGAGAAGAGAGAGTGACACCCAAAAGTATCCTGATTCAGCTACTTAGTGCAATTAGCCTACATCCAGTTTCCATCACAATTATGATGAAATTTCACTATCTTTTTCACTAAGTACATACACCAATCTTTCCCTAGGATCTACCTAATCTGAATTTGACTAGACCTCAATCTAGCTTTCAACAAGCAAGTGCTAATCCAACTTGCAAGGGAATTTCCACAGGATTATGAACAAAGCAAAAAGATGTATAAAAAAACTGAGACATCTTAAGGCTTTTTCTCCAAGTTTAACTCACTATCTTTTATCTCTCATTGATTTTTCTTACAAACCTCACCATGTTTACCTTTTTCAATGAGACTCGGACAGACAAAAACTAAGAAAAAGAAACTACTGAATGAGAATCATGAAGAAGAACTCAACAAGCTTAGAAAGCTATGAGAACCAAATTCTATGCTTAGTTCTTACTCTCTTGCCTTCAACGCTTGGCCGTTCACCCTTATTATAGAAGTGTGAAGCTTCTAAGGTTGAAGCTAGTTCAAGGTCCATCCTGTCTTCTTCTCCTTCCTCTGAGCTTGCAGCAGCTTCGTCAGTGATGAGAGAGAAATCCAAATCTATTGCATGCAACTTATCCATTCTCTGTCATCCTTTTTCTTCAAGCTTCTTCAATCTTGACCGTGTGAACTTTGCTTTGGCTTTAAGTTTTGATTTGGACCGTGGATCTTCTACTATCCAAATTTGACTTTGATTTCTCCATGATTGCTTTATTTGTGCTTGTGACTTTGTGGATTTCTTCTTAGTTCCTTGGTGTAGCACAAATGAGGAAAGATATTTTTTGATGAGCTCTGACTGAAGTGTGACTAGCTTCTTGGTTGTAGCCCTTTCTTCTTGTTTGGATTTGAAAACAAATTTTTTGTTCTTCAACACATCATAGCCTCTGCATTTCCATTTTTTTTCTTTCTTCTTCTTTAAATGACGTGACCGAGATAAAGAGGAGAGAGAAGAAAGATTTTGACTTTCGGTGAAAATTAAGTAAGATTAAAGTGAATTGAACTTGAGGGTTCAAGTTTTTTAGAGTGTGGGAGTTGGTGACTTGGGTTGAAGTATGATAGATTATGAATATGGTCACCAAGTGGGTTTGTTTATTTATTCCATGTGTCCTGCATTAATTATTTTTCTCCACATCAAACCAAACTTATTAAACAAACAATTGGTGAGTGCATAATAATATTTGCTCATCACTTGGATTAGTTCTTCAAACTCAACAGTTTTAAAAATATATTATTAATATTTATTAATATTAAATTTATTTATTTATTTATTTATTTTTAGTTTTGATACTTATAATAAGATAAATATTATTTTATGTTAAATTTAATAATATTAAAATTTCTTTTAAATAAATTTTAATAGGACAAAAATAATATAATAATAGAAACAAATATATTAATCCATATATACTTATTAATTTGTTTCCAATTTTCTATTGGGGGGAAGTGCCTCCTTCCTTCTCACCTAGATCTATCTCTGTGATGAGGTGACTAGAGATGATATACGTATACATTCATAGAAAAGTGTTCCTTCAACATTTTGTAAAAATAATGCTTGCACTATTTCTTATATGAGTAAGATTAGGGAGTCAGTTTTTTTTTTTTTTAATTTTATATTTTACATGATAAATTCTTAATTTTAAATATTAGTTTGAATTATAAATCCTAAACATATCTTAAATTCTTCAAAAATGAGAATTATTTAGAATTTAAAAAAATTAGCAAATATTGACTAACTAAAACTTAGTTTTTATACGATTTTTTATATATATCTTATTTGTATATTTTTTATGATATAAAAAGTAATTTTTATCTTCAATCACTGTTAATATTAAGAATAATGTTATATGACTAATAAAAATTATTATTTTTAGTTTTTTTTGTTAATAAAATATTTTATACTAAATTATAATAGTATAAAATAAAATATTAGTCCAAAATATTGGTTAATATTGATAAAAAATATTAATCCGTATTTTTTAAAATAAAAATATATTAAAAAATAGAAATCTATCCGATAAGAATAAATTTTGCCTGAATTTTGGTTGTTTTCTACAAGCTGACAAATAAAATCGTAAGCCCAAAAACAATATAAAGCCTAAACGATCCTCTAAAGCCCAATACAGAGTTGGCTTATTGGACACACAATATTACAGTTTTTCTGAGAGTCGTCTTCATAGTTCTTATCGATTAGGGTTTTCTGAGAAATTTTGATTGAAGTTTCTACAGCCTAATCCTCTCTCCTTTATCCATGGATTTTTCAAAGCTTGATTCATCTGACATGCAGCAATTCTACTCTGTAAGTTTCAGATGTTTCTCTTTCTTTTTCCATTCGATTGAGCTTTGTTTCGAATTTGTTGTCGTAGAATCGTACGAACTTCTAGTTTGCAAGAGTTCTGTTTCTTATATTTACTTATTATTGTTCTTTATTCTTAGTGTGCTTTTGGTGAATATTTTTTGCCCTTTCGTGTTTATCGCTTCAAAATGATTGGAAGGCAACGAATTTTCCGTTGCCTTTTCAATTTTTACTACTTCATTTTGTAAATATCTGTTTTGTTTCACTTAATCTTATCTGGTCAAAGAAAAGAAGGAGAATTAATATAGAGTAAGAAGATTCAATTAGCACACAGGTACAGAGATAAAAAAAATTCATTCAAACAAAAATCATATCAAATGTGATAGGATTTGGAGGGCATTGGTTTGGTCTTATTTATTATTTATTACTAACATTGGGGTTATTTCGCTGCATTCTTTTAAATTCATGTGATAAAAATGAGTTAACATTGAAATAAAAGATTGAGAGTTTAACTTAGTTAAGTAAATGCAGCAAGAGCAGCAACTAGCGATGGTTAATGAAATGGTGTCAAAGCTGACAGATGCATGCTGGGACAAATGCATCACGGGTACACCTGGGAACAAGTTCAGTTCGAGTGAATCTACTTGTCTTTCTAACTGTGCACATCGCTATATTGAGATGAGCCTACTTATCATGAAAAAGTTTCAAAGCTTGCAGTGAAGATCATCAACTGTATTAATCTGCAATTTGGTTCTTAGGTTGGTCACTCATGTCTGTCTTAGATTACATCCAAATTGTTTGGGCGTTGTTAGTTTTTATCTCCGAATTTGTGACACAGAGGAAAGTACTATAGCGTTGGTTCCCATGTGAATCTATAAGAAGTTTAGTACCTTTCGGTGCTATTTTGTACTACTATTTTAATAGTTTAACTTTGATCATTACAATGGCTCATCATCCATGTTGCTTTTGCAGTCCAACGATAAAATTCGTCTTTATATGCAGTGAAATGAGTGAAACTTTTAAGTATTTGTTCTTGTTAATAAAAATTAAAAAAATGTAAATGCCATCATAAGCTTAATTTAAATTTACAAGTGTTTGTTTAGTAACAGGGAGAAGGGATATTCTTAGACAAATATTTTGAAAAATTGTTAAACGTTTTATATTTTAATTTTTTTTCATGGTTGTAATTTCAACTTTTTTGATAGAGTCATTTTAAATATGAGCAATGCTAGGGGGCCAGCAACTTTGGTATTTTGTAATTATCAATTGGCTATCAATAGTATTTTAATGGTATGAGATTACATTCAATGGGGAGAAATCACTCACTTTTCTTTTGATGGTCAAGTGCTGGCCCAAAAACACAAAAGTTGCTGACCTTTAGACTTTCCTTTAAATATTAGAGAATTAAATTTTTTGTTTAGTTGAGATAATTATTGTTCTGTGGGTTACCTGAAATTGGACTGATTGTGCTTGAATGTGTGGCCCAAATGTTGGAAAGAGGTGGTCTCTGATTGGTTTGCATCTATTAGCCGCCTTCCGAGTTGTTTATATGTTTGGATAGGTGGGGGTGCTATTTTAGGTTTACCTGAGTGTAGGTGATGGACCAATAATCACCGTTGAAGTAGTTTTACTCCATAGTCTCTTTATTTTAGGGTTGTTAAGATCACTCTTCTAGAAGCAGGTGAGAGATTTAAGGAGGTAGTTACTTATTTGAATAAGTGTCACTTGCCAGCTCATGTCGGATCTGACTTCTTTGGAGAGGTCGGGTGAATTAGTGAAGGTCAACCCTTTCGATTGAGCTTTTTTTACTTAATTGGACCTGGCTATTGTGTTGGGTTAGGATATGAACAATTATATTAGTTATATTTTCAAAAGTTTTGTTTAACATAGATGGTTAGATTATCTTTGATTGTTAATTTATGCGAATAAATATATTTTAAAATGAGATTAAAAAGAAAGAGAAAATTGAATTTTTTTTCTTTTGAAGAAATTAAAATTGTTCATTTTTGTTACTCAATCTTTAATTAAAATTTTTTGAATTTTGAAATTATATTTAAAAAATATTTAAATATATTATTTACCATTAAAAGAATTTTAAGTATTTTTAAAAAACAATGTTATATGACTAACAAATATTATCATTTTTAGTCGATACTTGATTACACAAAAAGTATAGAGTTTTGCACTTATACTTAATAGAATTAACACATATAAATTAATACAGTTTTTTTGATAATTTAGAGACATTCGAACTCACGACTTCTTAGGTAAGTATGAGGAGATTATCTCATTTGAGTTATAACTCATTGGCATATAAACTAATACAGGTTGTACTTAAATATTTTCAGAATCTGTATATATAAGTTAATAAAATTTATTTATTAAAGATAATTTAATATTTATATTAATTAAATAATAATTAAAAATACTAAAAATTGTTGGTCTTTAAAAATTTTTCTTCTTTAAAACTATTTTTCTCTCTTTTAATTACTCATGTTAACACACACTTAAAGTTTCAAGCAAGCAAAAAAAATGAGTTAATAATAAAAAATCGTCCCTGAAAGATACTTTGATCTCTATTTTTGTTTTCAAAAGATAAATTTAATCAAAATCATCCTCGAAATATTTAAAATTAGTGACAGAATAGATGGAGGGACTAACGTGATTAATTTTAAATCTTTTGAGGACAATTTTGAGTAAATTTATCTTTCGAGGACGAAAATGCACATTGGGATATCTTTTAGGGACGATTTTAACTATTAAGTCCAAAAATAATGTTATTAACTCGTCGAATCCTATAGAGATATAAATAAGAAGCCTCATTTGATGTTTTGGATGCGGCTGGCTGCTATTCATTACAGGAGTGACAATATTGATGTGTTGTGCCTAGAATTTTTTCAGTGATTTTTTTTAATTCAAAATTAAAAATAAAAATTGTAAAGTAATATTATATTCATGTACAAATATATTGATAATTGATTTAATAATAAATTGTGCAAAAAAGAGCATTTTTTATTATCGAGTAATTTCTTTTGCTATCCCACCATTCATGGAATTTTTTATTTAAAATAATTAAATATATTATTTATCGAAATTCGTAATACAAAAAATATTTATTGATATACATATATTTTAAGTACTCAGTCTCTAGGATATGATACAACAAAAATTTTATATATCTTGAATGTATCTAAGATATAACACAAAGCAAAAAACGAGTATTCAGTACCCGAGATACATGCGTAAAAGAAATGGAATTATAATACCCAAGATACGTGTCTAATTATCTAGATGTCTCTACATCCTAGATAACTACATCCAAAAGAAAACTATATATAAGGAGTTTCTTGGTTCAACCATTAATCATACTATATCCATCTCTCTACTCTCTATTATAATCAGTTCTTTTTTTATAGTAATTTATCCCAACGGGGTAACAAGAAATGGTGAAGAATGTGTGATATTTGAGTATAATTCAAACTTGATGTGTTAATTCTCTAGATGCGTTAAAGAATGTCATATTGAACAACATGGGGAAATAGGTTTCAAAGAGGTTGGGAGAGTTGCATATAAATTTTTATCAGTTCTGTCGAGTGGAAGGTTTACTAACAGGATATTTTGGCTCGAAACTGATCAGCAGGTGAGGGTAATGTTAGACGTACATGCTAAGCTAATGCCACAACATGTGATGGAGTGGTATGTCGCAACATGTTATGGGCCGTCCTCTTCGATCTCACAGGTAGTTTCGTTAGAGGCACGATCGATTCACTTCACCCAGCATTGAGATAGTGTCAAAGAGGACGAGGGTGACTCTGATTCGGATTATGTTGCCGAAACCGAGTCATCCAACGAGAATGGGGTGTTCGGTCTCTTCTTCCTCCTGCTTTGGTCATTTCATACTTATCAGAAGTTCCAAGTCGTTATCATATTTTGAATTTGAACGCAATGTAGCTGGATGATCCTTTCAACCTTGGCAACGGGAAAGTGTCGAATTTCAGGTGGGTCATAGGTTCAAGCGTAGCGATGTTGTTCTGATGGCAGTAAAAAAATACAACATTCGAAGGAACACTGAATACAGAATTTTGGGATCAGATAGGCTGAAATACCAATTTAGGTATAAGCAATTCTCTATTGGGTATCCATAAAGTTTACGTGTAGCACTTCAACAGAATTTGAACCACTGGTAAATGTTGTCTTTTGCCTTTTATGAAATTGACAACTAAATGTTGATTATGTTATATATTAGATGATGAGATCTATGAGTAATTTTGTAGGGAGGTACGTAAGTTTGAAGGGCCACATACCTGTTTGGAACCAATCATCTCTCAAGACCATACTCAGTTGGATAATAGTCTAATTTGCACTGTCAACTTGCTAACAATACATGTTGAACCCTTTGTTTCTAACCTAGTAATAAAAAGTGCAATGTAACAGAGTTATCATTTCAAGTCATCCTATTGAAAGGTGTAGATGGCGAAGCAGAAGGCGATTACTCAGATTTACAGTGATTAGGAAGAGTCGTATAACAAATTTCCCATCATATTACAAGCTTTGCAAGAATGCCTCCCAAGCACCATACATGATTGTGTTGTTGTTCCTTATTACAACAGCAACATCATTGGCAACGGTTGTAGCCATGATAAGGTCTTCTAAGCATTCCTTCAATGTATTGAGGAGTTTAAGTACTGTAAGCTTTTTGTATTGGAAGACGAAACACATTTGTATCACAAGTATGAGGGTGTCGTGTTAATTGTTGTAGCCCAATATGGTAATAACAAACATTCTGTCCATAGCTTTTGCAGTAGTGGAGTCTGAGTGCACTGAGTGATGGTTATTTTTTTTAACAAATTTGAGGCAGCATATTACTCCGCAACATGGACTTCTTCTCATATCTAATAGATCGCAAGCCATATGTGCTGCCCTGAATACGCCCAACTGTGGTTGGTATCCTCCAACAGCACACCATGCTTATTACATGCGTCATATGACTTTCAACTTCAATTTTTGGTTTAAATCGACTGAGGGCAAGAGATATCTTATCACTGCAGTGTATTGCCCAAGTAAGGAGGGTTGTGACTAGTACTTGGACACCTTGGATGGTTATCAAGGGATATGTTGTTGTGGGCTCTAAGGTTTAATAAGAAGGATCTATGGCTCTAGTATTGTGATGAAGGTCGTCAGTATTGTCACATGACGACGGATCTCTTAGAGTATACCAGTATTATATTAAGGGGAATGAGAAACCTTTCCGTGGTGGCCATTGTTAGGGCAACTTATGAGAGGCTGCAACAACTATTTGTGTACAAAGGTTGTGGAGCGCACTTTCAATTACAAGGTGGTAAGGTATTCTGATAGCGATTGTTAGCAGATATAGAGAAGAACAGAGAGAGTCTGGCGATGATGAGAGTCACCCACTATGATCGTCGAGCATCGGTATTTCGTGTAGAGGAGGTAGAGGCTCTGAAAGGATGGATCTATAATTCCTATCGAGTTATCTGCTCAATTTGCATTAGCCTCATATGTGGGGTGAGCTTGTGTATAGTCCCACATCGGAGGAGTTTGTTGCTGAAAACCAGGAGTTGTAGATGGCCTAAGTCTGTATGGTACCTGGTGCACGAATTTGTGATTCGCACAACTAACCAGCAAGTGCACTGGGTCGTCCAAGTAATACCTTACGTGAGTAAGGGTCGATCCCACGGAGATTATTGGCTTGAAGCAATCAATGTTTATTTTATTTGTCTCAGTTAGGATGTCACAAAATTGTTTGGATTACTTGAACAATAGAGTTATTTGTTTATAAAGGATTGTGGAATATATTGGAATAATAAAGAATACTAGCGTTACTTGTTGTGCAGTAATGGAGAATATGTTGGAGTTTTGGAGATGCTTTGTTCTCTGAACTTCAACTCTTCCTTGAGATCCTCTTCTCACACGCAAGGTCTATCCATGGCAAGCTCTATGTAGGGTGTCACCGTTGTCAATGGCTACTTCCCATCCTCGCAGTGAAAGCTAATGCTCACGCACTCTGTCACAGTACGGCCAATCACCGGTTGGTTCCCGCTTCCTACTGGAATAGAATCCCTCTTTTGCGTCTGTCACTAACGCCCAGCAGGTTGCAAGTTTGAAGCACGTCACAGTCATTCAATCCTGGAATCCTACTCGGAATACCACAGACAAGGTTTAGACTTTCCGGATTCTCATGAATGCCGCCATCTATCTAGCTTATACCACGAAGATTCTGTTGGGGAATCTAAGAGATATTCATTCATTCTGATGTAGAACGGAGGTGGTTGTCAGGCACACGTTCATGGATTGAGGAAGGTGATGAGTGTCACGGATCATCACCTTCTTCACAATTAAGCGCGAATAAACATCTTAGATAAGAACAAGCGTGTTTGAATGGAAAACAAAGGAATTGTATTAAATCATCGAGACGCTGCAGAGCTCCTCACCCCCAACAATGGAGTTTAGAGACTCATGCCGTCAAAAGTATGTAATTCAGATTTGTAAAAATGTCATGAGGTACAAGATAAGTCTGTAAAAGTTGTTTAAATAGTAAACTAGTAACCTAGGTTTACAGAAAATGAATAAACTAAGATAATTGGTGCAGAAATCCACTTCTGGGGCCCACTTGGTGTGTGCTGGGGCTGAGACTAAAGCTTTCCACGTGTAAAGGCCTTTCTTGGCATCAAACTCCAGGTTATGACGTGTTTTGGGCGTTCAACTCCGGATCATGACGTTTTTCTGGCGTTTAACTCCAGACAGCAGCATGAACTTGGCGTTTAACGCCAAGTTACGTCGTCTATCCTTGCGCAAAGTATGGACTATTATATATTGCTGGAAAGCCCTGGATGTCTACTTTCCAACGCCGTTGAGAGCGCGTCAATTGGACTCCTGTAGCTCCAGAAAATCCATTTCGAGTGCAGGGAGGTCAGGATCCAACAGCATCAGCAGTCCTTTTTCAGCCTACGACAGATTTTTGCTCAGCTCCCTCAATTTCAGCCAGAAAATACCTGAAATCACAGAAAAACACACAAACTCATAGTAAAGTCCAGAAATATGATTTTTACCTAAAAACTAATATTATTTTACTAAAAACTAACTGAAACATGCTAAAATCTACATGAAATTACCCCCAAAAAGCGTACAAAATATCCGCTCATCACAACACCAAACTTAAACTGTTGCTTGTCCTCAAGCAACTAGATAAATAAAATAGGTTTAAACAGAAATAAAGAAGTAATAATATTTTAGAGTTTTAAATGAAGCTTAGATTCTTATTAGATGAGCGGGGCTTGTAGCTTTTTGTTTCTGAACAGTTTTGGCATCTCCCTGTATCTTTTAAATTTCAGAATGATTGGCATCCTTAGGAACTCAGAATTCAGATAGTATCATTGACTCTCCTAGTGTAGTATGTTGATTCTTGAACACAGTTATTTTATGAGTCTTGGCTGTGGCCCTAAGCACTTTGTTTTCCAGTATTACCACCGGATACAAAAAATGCCACAGACACATAACTGGGTGAACCTTTTCAGATTGTGACTCAGCTTTGCTAGAGTCCCCAATTAGTGGTGTCCAGAGCTCTTAAGCACACTCTTTTGCTTTGGATCACGACTTTAACCACTCAGTCTCAAGCTTTTCACTTGGACCTTCATGACACAAGCACATGGTTAGGGACAGCTTGATTTAGCCGCTTAGGCCTGGATTTTATTTCCTTGGGCCCTCCTATCCATAGATGCTCAAAGCCTTGGATCCTTTTTACTCTTGGCTAGTGCCCATGGCTTGTGAATATTGTTTTTTTTTTTTTTTGAACTGCTTTTTCTTGCTTCAAGAATCAATTTCATGATTTTTCAGATCATCAATGATATTTTTCGTGTTCCTCATCCTTTCAGGAGCCAATATTCATCAAATTCAAAGTACATATTATGCACTGTTCAAGCATTCATTCAGAGAACAAAAAGTATTGCCACCACATATAATTAATTATAAATTTTATTATTAAGAACTCGAAAAATATAGATTACTTCTTTATTCTAAAATAAAATCTACTACTTTATTCATGCCTGATGATGATGAGAAAAATAAACTATAGCTTAATTGGAAATAAAATCAAAATAGACATACTAATTACTACTAAATATCTCCTAAGGTGAATTTCAATAAAATAAAATAAAAATGCTATTACTAAATTAAAGCAGGAAAATTGGAACTCAGCAACCTGTTGTTTTGAGTAGTAGATGTTCTTTTAATCCATGGAGCACTTTTCAGGGATTAATTTTTGGCGCTTCAGCTCCCTTAGATCACGCCCTTGCTCCTCCTGTTCCTTGAGCAGTTTGCAAATCATGCTACTTTGATTATTCTGCTCTTCCTTTATTTGATTCATAGCTTCTTGCAATCTGGAAATAGAAGCCTCAAGATGTTCCCAATATTCGAATTGGGGCAGTTCTGGGAGGGCTTCTTGTGCTCTCCTCTTGGTTGAATCATCTTGTTGCTGTTGTCTGACCATTGATATTCCAGTAATGGGCTTTTCAATTAGGATATATTCAGTTATTCCCATCTTCACTCCAGCATCTTTGCAAAGCATAGAAATTAGGCTTGGATAAGCCAATTTGGCGTCCGTAGAATTCTTGTTTGCAATTTTGTATAGCTCACATGAGATCAGCTGATGGACTTCCACTTCTTTTCCTAGCATGATGCAGTGAATCATGACAGCTCTTTTGATGGTAACTTCAGAACGGTTGCTGGTGGGTAATATGGAACGACTAATAAAATCCAGCCAGCCTCTAGCTACTGGTTTTAGATCTTCTCTTTTGAGTTGAACTGGGTTGCCAGTTGTACTGGTAGTCCACTTGGCTCCAGGGACGCATATATCTTCCAAGATCTTGTCCAATCCTTTATTGATCCTCATCATTCTCCTATTAAAGGAGTCTGGGTCATCCTTTAGTTGAGGAATCTTGAATATCTCCCTGATCTTGTCAGCATTGGTATGAATGATCTTTCCTCTGACTACGGTCTTATGGTCAAAGAGAGCCGCTCCAATGATTCTTTGCCTTTCTGTCTGCCATAGATTAGCATAGAATTCCTGAACCATGTTCCTTCCCACTTTCGTTTCAGGATTGGCCAGAATTTCCCAATTCCTGTTTCGAATCTGCTCTTGGATCTCCGGATATTCATCTTCTTTCAGATCAAATCTGACTTTCGGGATCACTGATCTGTGACTCATTATCTTGTAGTAATGGTCTGAATGTTCTTTGGTTAAGAACTTCCCTTGATTCCAGAGGGGCTTTGGATTGCTCTTTTCCTTGCCCTTTTGGGTGGTTTGCTTCCCTCTAGGGGCCATGATCAAGAGACACAATAGTTTTGTGATCACGGATAAAACACACCAAACTTAGAGCTTTGCTTGTCCTCAAGCAAAAGAGAAGAAAAAAGAGGCAATGAAGGAGAGCAGGTGTTGGATGGTGTTGAGGAGGAAGTCGCCGAACACAAGATATAGGGAGGGGGTGGGTAAATTTCGAAAAATAAGAAAGAGATAAGATAGAAGATATGATTTTAAAAGATATGATTAGAAAAAGATATAATTTTAAAAAAAAGAGAAAGATATGAAAAATTTTTTTAAAAAAAAAGAATTGAAATTTTTAATTTTGAGAAAGATTTTAAAAGATAGTAGATGTGTTGGAAACAAATTTGAAAAGATGATGGATTGAATTGGAAAGCCATTTGGCTTTATGGATTAAGATATATTTAATATTTTCGAAAGAGTGATTTTAGAAATTAGGATAAAACTTTTGGAATTGAAAGTGATAATTTAAAATATGTTTATGCAAGAAATCATGAATTGAAACATAAAAATTTTGAAAAATTATATAAAAAAACGAAAATGTACCTCCTCCCATCATCCTGGCGTTGAACGCCCATGTGGTGCATGTTTTGGGCGTTCAACGCCCACATGGTGCTTCTCCTGGGCGTTCAACGCCCAATTGGAGCTTCTTTCTGGCGTTGAACGCCAGGAAGTCCTTCTTCACTGGGCGTTTTTCTGAACGCCCAGGATGCTAGCAGACTGGCGTTAAACGCCCAGAAGGTGCATCTTTCTGGCGTTTAACGCCCAGATGGCTACCCTTACTGGCGTTAAACGCCCAGTGGGAGCTTCTTTTGGGCGTTTAACGCCCAAAGTATTTCTCACTGGCTCTTTTTTTTATGCCAGTGAGCTTCCAAATTTCCCTGTAACTTTGTGACTTCAACTATTTGATATTTCACCTTTGAAGATACTTGATATATACCTGAAATAAAATAAATTTAATTAATGAATACGAATAAAATTAAATTTTGTGATTGGCTGGGTTGCCTCCCAGCAAGCGCTTCTTTAATGTCATTAGCTGGACTATCACTGATTCTTCAATTAAGTCTCAGTCTTAAGCATTCTTGCTCAAAATTGCCTTCAAGATAATGTTTGACTCTTTGTCCATTAACAATGAATTTTTTATTAGAGTCATTATCCTGAAGCTCTATGTATCCATATGGTGATACGTTTGTAATGACATATGGACCTCTCCACCGGGATTTTAATTTCCCAGGGAATAATTTGAGCCTTGAATTAAATAACAGAACTTTCTGTCCTGGCTCAAAGACTCTGGATGACAATTTCTTATCATGCCATCTTTTTGCTTTCTCTTTGTAAATTTTTGCATTTTCGAAAGCATTGAGTCTAAATTCCTCTAGCTCATTTAACTGGAGTAATCGTCTTTCTCCAGCTAACTTGGCATCAAGGTTCAGGAATCTGGTTGCCCAGTAGGCCTTGTGTTCCAGTTCCACTGGCAAGTGACACGCCTTTCCATACACAAGCTGGTATGGAGAGGTCCCTATAGGGGTCTTAAATGCTGTTCTGTATGCCCACAGAGCATCATCCAAGCTTCTTGCCCAATCCTTTCTACGGTTAATTACAGTCCGTTCCAGGATTCTTTTGAGTTCTCTATTTGAGACTTCAGCTTGCCCATTAGTTTGTGGATGATATGGAGTAGCTACCCTGTGGTTGACTCCATAACGTACCAGAGCAGCATAAAGTTGTTTATTACAGAAATGAGTGCCCCCATCACTGATTAACACTCTAGGGATACCAAATCTGCTGAAGATATGTTTCTGGAGGAACTTTAACACTGTTTTAGTGTCATTAGTGGGTGTTGCAATAGCTTCCACCCACTTGGATACATAATCCACTGCCACCAGGATATAGGTGTTTGAGTATGATGGTGGGAAAGGTCCCATGAAGTCAATGCCCCATACATCAAACAACTCAATCTCCAAGATCCCTTGTTGAGGCATGGCGTAACTGTGGGGTAGATTGCCAGATCTTTGGCAACTGTCACAATTAAGCACAAATGCTCGGGAATCTTTGTAGAGAGTAGGCCAGTAGAAGCCACTTTGGAGGACTCTTGTGGCTGTTCGTTCACTTCCAAAATGTCCTCCATACTGTGATCCATGGCAATGCCAAAGGATCTTCTGTGCTTCTTCTTTAGGCACACATCTACGGATTACTCCGTCTGCGCATCTCTTAAAGAGATATGGTTCATCCCAAAGATAGTACTTTGCATCTGTGATTAATTTCTTTGATTGCACCTTACTGTACTCTTTGGGTATGAATTTCACTGCCTTGTAGTTTGCAATGTCTGCAAACCATGGCACCTCCTGGACGGCCAGCAGTTGCTCATCCGGAAAGGTTTCAGAGATCTCAGTGAGAGGGAGGGACGCCCCTTCCACTGGTTCTATTCGGGACAGGTGATCTGCTACTTGGTTTTCTGTCCCTTTTCTGTCTCTTATTTCTATATCAAACTCCTGCAGAAGCAGCACCCATCTTATAAGTCTGGGTTTTGAATCCTGCTTTGTGAGTAGATATTTAAGAGCAGCATGATCTGTATACACAATCACTTTTGATCCTACTAAATAGGATCTGAATTTGTCAATGGCGTAAACCACTGCAAGTAGCTCCTTTTCTGTGGTTGTGTAATTTTTCTGTGCATCATTTAAAACACGGCTAGCATAATAAATGACAGGCAGAAGCTTGTCATGCCTTTGTCCCAACACTGCACCAATGGCATGGTCACTGGCATCACACATTAATTCAAATGGCAATGTCCAGTCTGGTGCAGAGATGATTGGTGCTGAGACCAATTTAGCTTTCAGGGTCTCAAATGCCTGCAGACACTCTTTATCAAAGATAAATGGCGTGTCAGCAGCTAGCAGGTTGCTCAGAGGTTTGGCGATTTTTGAAAAGTCCTTTATAAACCTCCTATAGAATCCCGCATGCCCCAGAAAGCTTCTGATTGCCTTAACATTAGCAGGTGGTGGTAATTTTTCAATTACCTCTACTTTAGCTTGGTCCACCTCTATCCCCTTGTTCGAAATTTTGTGCCCAAGGACAATTCCTTCAGTCACCATAAAGTGACATTTTTCCCAGTTTAAAACCAGGTTAGTCTCTTGGCATCTTTTCAGAACAAGTGCTAAATGGTTAAGGCAGGAGCTGAATGAGTCTCCAAATACTGAAAAGTCATCCATGAAGACTTCCAGGAATTTTTCCACCATGTCAGAGAAAATTGAGAGCATGCACCTCTGAAAAGTTGCAGGTACATTGCACAGGCCAAATGGCATCCTTCTGTATGCAAATACTCCAGATGGGCATGTGAATGCCGTTTTCTCCTGATCCTGGGGATCTACTGCAATTTGATTATAACCTGAATATCCATCCAGGAAGCAGTAGTATTCATGACCTGCTAGTCTTTCTAGCATCTGGTCTATGAATGGTAAAGGAAAATGATCCTTTCTGGTGGCTGTATTGAGCCTTCTGTAATCAATGCACATACGCCACCCTGTAACTGTCCTTGTAGGAACCAGTTCATTTTTTTCATTATGAACCACTGTCATGCCTCCTTTCTTTGGGACAACTTGGACAGGGCTCACCCAGGGGCTGTCAGAGATAGGATAAATAATCCCAGCCTCTAGTAATTTAGTGACCTCTTTCTGCACCACTTCTTTCATAGCTGGATTCAGCCGCCTTTGTGGTTGAACCACTGGTTTGGCGTCATCCTCCAACAAGATCTTGTGCATGCATCTGGTTGGGCTAATGCCCTTAAGATCACTGATGGACCACCCAAGAGCTGTCTTGTGTGTCCTTAGCACTTGAATTAGTGCTTCCTCTTCCTGTGGCTCTAAAGTAGAGCTTATAATTACAGGAAAGGTATCACCTTCTCCTAGAAATGCATATTTCAAGGATGGTGGTAATGGTTTGAGTTCGGGTTTTGGAGGTTTCTCCTCTTCTTGAGGGATTTTTAGAGATTCTATTATCTTCTCTGACTCCTCCAAATCAGGCTGAACATCTTTAAAGATGTCCTCTAGCTCTGATTCCAAACTCTCAGCCATATTGACCTCTCTTACCAGAGAATCAATAATATCAACACTCATGCAGTCATTTTGGGTGTCTGGATGTTGCATTGCTTTGACAACATTCAACTTGAATTCCTCCTCATTGACTCTCAAGGTTACTTCCCCTTTTTGGACATCAATGAGGGTTCGGCCAGTTGCTAGGAAAGGTCTTCCTAGAATGAGAGTTGCACTCTTATGCTCCTCCATTTCCAGCACCACAAAGTCAGTAGGAAAGGCGAATGGCCCAACCTTGACAATCATGTCTTCAATCACGCCTGATGGGTACTTAATGGAGCCATCAGCAAGTTGAAGACATATCCTGGTTGGTTTAATTTCTTCAGTTAAACCAAGCTTTCTGATAGTAGATGCAGGTATTAGGTTGATACTTGCCCCAAGATCGCATAAAGCTTGCTTGGTACAATTACCCTCTAATGTGCATGGTATCATAAAGCTCCCAGGATCTTTAAGCTTCTCAGGTAAGCTTTTCAGAATGACTGCACTGCATTCTTCAGTGAGGTAGACTTTTTCAGTTTCCCTCCAATCCTTCTTATGACTTAAGATTTCTTTCATGAACTTAGCATAAGAGGGTATTTGCTCAAGTGCTTCTGCAAACGGAATCTTTATTTCAAGAGTCCTGAGATAGTCTGCAAAGCGAGCAAATTGCTTATCCTGTTCCGCTTGGCGGAGTTTTTGAGGATAAGGCATTTTGGCTTTGTATTCTTCAACCTTAGTTGCTGCAGGTTTATTACCTACAGAAGTGGGTTGGGAAGCCTTTTTAGAAGGATTGTTATCAGCACTTGTATTTGACTGATCACCCACTGGCGTTTGAATACCAGCGGTGGAAACTGGGGTGGCGTTAAACGCCACTTCCTTGCTTGTTACTGGCGTTTGAACGCCAGAACCATGTTCCTTTTGGGCGTTCAACGCCAGATCCATGCTTGTTTCTGGCGTTGAACGCCAGGAATGAGCATGGTCTGGGTGTTCAGCGCCAGCTCTGTTCCTCTCTGGGCTCTGATTGTCCTCAGAGGGATTTTGAGTATCCTCTTGTTCATTTCTTGGTTTCCTGCTGCTTTGAAGTGAGGTATTTAATGTTTTCCCACTTCTTAATTGAACTGCTTGGCATTCTTCTGCTATTTGTTTTGACAGTTGTTTTTCTGTCTGCTTTAATTGTACTTCCATGTTCCTGTTAGCCATTCTTGTTTCCTGTAATATTTCCTTGAATTCGGCTAGTTGCTGAGTTAGAAAATCTAATTGCTGATTGAATTCATTAGCCTGATCCACTGGACTGAGTTCTGCAGTTACTGTTTTAGCTTCTTCTTTCATAGAGGATTCACTGCTTAAGTACAGATGCTGATTTCTGGCAACTGTATCAATAAGCTCTTGAGCTTCTTCAATTGTTTTTCTCATATGTATAGATCCACCAGCTGAGTGGTCTAGAGAAATCTGAGCTTTTTCTGTAAGCCCATAGTAGAAGATGTCTAATTGCACCCATTCTGAAAACATTTCAGAGGGGCATTTTCTTAGCATCTCTCTGTATCTCTCCCAGGCATCATAAAGGGATTCATTATCTCCTTGTTTGAAGCCTTGAATGTTTAGCCTTAGCTGTGTCATCCGTTTGGGAGGGAAATAGTGATTCAGGAATTTTTCTGACAGCTGTTTCCATGTTTTTATGCTGTTCTTAGGCTGGTTATTTAACCACCTCTTAGCTTGATCTTTTACAGCAAATGGAAACAGTAATAGTCTGTAGACATCCTGATCTACTTCCTTATCATGTACTGTATCAGCAATTTGCAGAAATTGTGCCAGAAACTCTGTAGGTTCTTCATGTGGAAGACCAGAATATTGGCAGTTTTGCTGCACCATGATAATGAGCTGTGGATTCAGCTCAAAGCTACTAACTCCAATGGAGGGTATACAGATACTACTCCCATATGAAGCAGTAGTGGGGTTAGCATATGACCCCAGGGTCCTCTTGGACTGTTCATTTCCACTTGCTTCCATATTGAATACAAGTTGAGAATTTATAGTTATGGAATAAATAAAAGTGGAATATATAAAAAATATTTTTTTGAAAATATTTTGTGAAAATATATATATATATTTTTTTGTAAAATAAAAACGAAAAAAATAAAAGAAAGTGGAAATATTTTTGAAATTGAAAATTGAATTTTTAATATAAAATTTTCGAAAAAAATTAGTTCAAAGTTAGTTAGAAAATAAAATTTTTGAATTTTGAATTTTATGATGAAAGAGAAAAACACACAAAAGACACAAGACTTAAAATTTTTAGATCTAGTGCTCCTTATTTTCGAAAATTTTTGGAGGGAAAACACCAAGGAACACCAAACTTAAAAATTTTAAGATCAAGACACAAGAAAAACTCAAGAACACCTTGAAGATTCACAAGAACACCAAGAACAAAAGAAAGAACATCAAACTTAAAATTTTTAGAAAATCAAAATAAATTTTCGAAAATTATAAAAAGATTAACAATAAAACACCAAACTTAGAGTTTGGCACAGGATTAAACCAAGAAAAATTATTTTTGAAAAAGATTTTCAAAAGTACTGGTGCTCCCTTATCAAGAATATGACCCTTCTATTCTAGCCAAATGGGCAGCAAATATAACAATTGTTTTGAAAAAAGCACAAGAAACACAAGAAAAGACTCAGAACAAGAAAAATTAAAGATCAAACAAGAAAAATAGACAAGAACAACTTGAAGATTAAGGAAAAACAAAGGACACTCACACGAAAAATTCAAAGAAAAATATAAAAGATGCAATTGACACCAAACTTAGAACAAGACACTAGACTCACGAAAAACCAACAGTTAATGAGGAAAAAGTAATATTTTCGAAAAATATTTTTGAAGAGGGAATAAAAGACTCAAATTTAATGACTCTGTAACATCAATACTATATTCCTAATCTAAGAAATAAAATAAGCCTTCAATTGTTCAAACTCAATAATCCCCGGCAACGGCGCCAAAAACTTGGTGCACGAATTTGTGATTCGCACAACTAACCAGCAAGTGCACTGGGTCGTCCAAGTAATACCTTACGTGAGTAAGGGTCGATCCCACGGAGATTATTGGCTTGAAGCAATCAATGTTTATTTTATTTGTCTCAGTTAGGATGTCACAAAATTGTTTGGATTACTTGAACAATAGAGTTATTTGTTTATAAAGGATTGTGGAATATATTGGAATAATAAAGAATACTAGCGTTACTTGTTGTGCAGTAATGGAGAATATGTTGGAGTTTTGGAGATGCTTTGTTCTCTGAACTTCAACTCTTCCTTGAGATCCTCTTCTCACACGCAAGGTCTATCCATGGCAAGCTCTATGTAGGGTGTCACCGTTGTCAATGGCTACTTCCCATCCTCGCAGTGAAAGCTAATGCTCACGCACTCTGTCACAGTACGGCCAATCACCGGTTGGTTCCCGCTTCCTACTGGAATAGAATCCCTCTTTTGCGTCTGTCACTAACGCCCAGCAGGTTGCAAGTTTGAAGCACGTCACAGTCATTCAATCCTGGAATCCTACTCGGAATACCACAGACAAGGTTTAGACTTTCCGGATTCTCATGAATGCCGCCATCTATCTAGCTTATACCACGAAGATTCTGTTGGGGAATCTAAGAGATATTCATTCATTCTGATGTAGAACGGAGGTGGTTGTCAGGCACACGTTCATGGATTGAGGAAGGTGATGAGTGTCACGGATCATCACCTTCTTCACAATTAAGCACGAATAAACATCTTAGATAAGAACAAGCGTGTTTGAATGGAAAACAAAGGAATTGTATTAAATCATCGAGACGCTGCAGAGCTCCTCACCCCCAACAATGGAGTTTAGAGACTCATGCCGTCAAAAGTATGTAATTCAGATTTGTAAAAATGTCATGAGGTACAAGATAAGTCTGTAAAAGTTGTTTAAATAGTAAACTAGTAACCTAGGTTTACAGAAAATGAATAAACTAAGATAATTGGTGCAGAAATCCACTTCTGGGGCCCACTTGGTGTGTGCTGGGGCTGAGACTAAAGCTTTCCACGTGTAAAGGCCTTTCTTGGCATCAAACTCCAGGTTATGACGTGTTTTGGGCGTTCAACTCCGGATCATGACGTTTTTCTGGCGTTTAACTCCAGACAGCAGCATGAACTTGGCGTTTAACGCCAAGTTACGTCGTCTATCCTTGCGCAAAGTATGGACTATTATATATTGCTGGAAAGCCCTGGATGTCTACTTTCCAACGCCGTTGAGAGCGCGTCAATTGGACTCCTGTAGCTCCAGAAAATCCATTTCGAGTGCAGGGAGGTCAGGATCCAACAGCATCAGCAGTCCTTTTTCAGCCTACGACAGATTTTTGCTCAGCTCCCTCAATTTCAGCCAGAAAATACCTGAAATCACAGAAAAACACACAAACTCATAGTAAAGTCCAGAAATATGATTTTTACCTAAAAACTAATATTATTTTACTAAAAACTAACTGAAACATGCTAAAATCTACATGAAATTACCCCCAAAAAGCGTACAAAATATCCGCTCATCAGTACCGTTGACAAAGTGTACGTGGGGACCCAAGAAGTAGCTGGCTGACCTCCTTACTGCTCATCATGGTCTCTTCTATCACGATAGAAATCTGCCAGATAATCCATGACATCCCCCAGTGCATTCATAAGTTGGTACATCTCGCCAAACTATATAAGTTGGGGTGTTTTGATATCGAAATCAGCCTGATCCCAAGCAAAGGTGTCATCCTGCTATTGTGCCGCTGATAAGGACCCTAGCATGAACTCCCTTGCAATGTCCACCTTATGCCTAAAAAAGAATCCGGGAGATGGAATATCACCCTATGTCACTCCAGTGGGATCCTTACCGACACCCTCCTAGCATCCATACTTAGCCTCCTCATCCTACAACTGATCATTTGCACTTGCATGCCTCACTCGTTAATCCCGGACCTTCCATGCTGGTCTCTGAACATCATCTTTAACACACCTCTTTGCCCATCGTCTGCGATCTAGAGCATCTACTGGAAGGTCTAAGACATCCCTTTGTCCTAGGGCAACCGGGAGGATGTTTGCAGGCGGTGTCATATCCCCTTGGATTAGACAGCACGTCCTCCCTAGATAGAAATCTAACTCGACATGCTTCCTGCCACCATGTCCAATACTCTTATGTGGGTCGAGGATCAGGAACCCCATCAATAATCACCATGTGCTGTGACTGGCCAGGAGCCCTCCACAAGTCATACCAGTCACGGTGCACATCATGCCACCACATATAATCGCCTTTGGCAGGAATGGATATATTCAGTAGGTAGTGAGGGCAAGTTCCCCCAGTGAAATTTTAAAAATTACTAAGTAGTTCTCAATTTGAAAGGTTATTTTCCCTCACTGCAGCATTAATTTTGACCCAACTCCTCAAATCTCTAACCCTTCTTTTTCTTCTTCTCCCACTTTTCAATTTTCTTTCTCTACTATCAATCCCCGTGTCACTGTTGCCGCCCACCTGCCCCGTGTTACTATCACGATGTTGCTGACGTCGCTGACTCGCTGTCGTGTAGCCTTTCTCCTTGCGTCACTGCTCAGCTATTCCATTATCTGCGGTGAACCATTTGTTCTGCGTTCCTCTTCGTCTCTCGCCAGTTGCCACTCCGTCATCATCTGTGAGCCTCTGACTCTCTTGCCATTACGTCATTGTCTATTGCCACTCGCCCACTCACCCAATCTATCATCGTCTCTCACCACTCTGTCATCGTCTCTGACTCTCTTGCCGCTCCGTCATCGTCTCTCGAGTCTTGAGTCTTGCCTCCCCAATTTCTAGCCGCTCCAGGTACCGGCCGCACTGACCTCTTCAGTCTTAAGCTTCTCGATTATCTTCGTCTATGTTACCTGTTGAGCGTTGCACCGTTGCAGGCTGCTACCTCCTAGAGATTGGAGTCTTCACTAATCTACTTGTTTCATTGCTTTGATTTGGTCTTTTATTTAGTAAAATTTGATTTTATCTTATTTAATAATAAGAATCTGATTTTGACAAAAATTGTGTGAATTGTGATATTGTTCTTTGTTGCTAATGTTTGAATAATTGAATGATTTATCTTTGTGCAAACTGACGTATAATTGAATTAGGATAATGCACTTTGTTGCTGCTAAAAATTAATTTGAATGATTTTTATGGTAGATCTTCTTATTGGAATGTGCTATAAGATGAGGAACAATATTGTGGGGTAGTCATTTTTGAGATTTTTTGTAATCAATTAGTGCCTTACAGCTTGGTGCCTCACGGTCACTATAGCTCTGTTGTGCAGCATTTACATTCTTGAACTTTTCTTTACTATCTACATTCTTAATTTGATATTATATTATTGTGTATTTTTTTCTTATTATTTGATTTATGTTTTGTATTTATAATTTTATATTGTACTCTTGAATTTGTATGGAATTGTGAATTATTTTTATTAATCAATTAACTTAGGTTTATAAATTTTCTGTTTAGTAATGGAAAAATATTTCAAAAGAATATTTTCGTTGTAGATTGGATTCCAAAATAATTCATCGATCTCTTTTAACAGAAGAAGGTTTTTAGAATTCGAAGTAGAGATCCTTATAGCAGATCCAGGACAAAGACCAAAGATTTCAAGTTATCATTCGAATGACAGAAACAAAGTTAGATGTGCATATTTGCAAAAATATTCTTGTCAACTCGGGGTGGCAGCATGCACCCTACCCGCGTGCACCTAACCGATCCAACTCGGTTAGGTAGTGTTGCCAACCTGACCCGTTGCGGGAAGGATTGAGTACGGAGTGGGTTTGAGCATGGGTCGAGTAGGGTGTGGGTTGAGTCTCAATCCTACCCGACCAACCCGCATCTTATATATGTATATGTTATTAAAAATATGTTATAGGCAGTATTGAACCAAGGACCTCTCACTTAGTGTAAAAAACTTTTACCATTGAACCAAGATCATCAATTGATAATTTAACACTTTTGGTTATACAAAAACTAATTCTATTTTAGTGATATATAAATACATTATATCACAATCTTACAATTAGATTACAGATTCACAGCACCCCAATCTCCCAAAGAACCTTAATATCTGATTCTCTTCTCCCAAATCTCAATCTCTCTGCAACTCTGCATCTGCCCCCATTCTCCTCGTCGGCGCTGCTCGTTCATGTCTCTGACATTTTTCCGGCTTGGACGTCGTGCTCGATGTTCGGCTACTCGTGTGCTCCATTCACACTTCAGTGCCCACGGAGCTTAATTAATGCTCCGTTCAAACTTAACGCCGTGCCACCGTAGTCCGTTCATTAGGTTATATAATATTGCATATTTGTGAAAATCGGCAGGTAGGATCAGATACCCGCGAGTTGACTGTGAGTAGGGTTAGCATTTAGTTGCTCTCAACCTGCGAGTAAATGTGAGTAGGGTTAGCGTTTAGTTCCTTCTGTGGTCAATGTTCTTAAATAGATTGAGGAAGATGGAAATAATTCAGAACAAAGAGTTGAAGCATGTCATTTATTGAATGTCATTCAATCTTTTGAATTCATTTTCAACTTGCACTTGATTAAAAATATCTTGAGAGTTACTAATGAGTTATTTCAAGCATTACAAAGGAATGATCAATACATTGTAAATTCTATGGCATTGGTTAAAGTGTCTAAGTAACTATTACAAAATATAAGAGATGATAACTGGTCTCTTTTACTTGATGAACTCTCATTATTTTGTGACAAACATAATATTACTGTACCAAAAATGGATGATATATTTGTTACACAAGAAAAATCAAGATGCAAAGCTCAAATGTTCTCAAATTTGTATTATTTTCAAGTTGAGATATTCTATAGAGTAGTTGATAGACAACTTCAAGAACTCAATAATCGCTTTACAGAGGTGAATACTGAATTGCCTCTTTGTATAGCTTGTCTGAATCCAAGACACTCATTTTTTGCGTTTCATAAGGAGAAGTTAATCCAATTAGCTCAATTCTATCTGTTAGAATTTTCTTCTACTCAACTTTTGGCACTTGATAGTCAACTTGAGAACTTCATATTAGATGTGCATTATGATGACGGATTCTCAAACTTAAATGAGATTGGTTCTCTTTCTCATAAATTGGTTGAGACTCGAAAAAATATTATTTATCCATTAGTGTTTCTTCTTTTAAAATTAGCTTTAGTTTTTCTTGTAGCAATTGCACCAGTAGCAAGAATTTTCTCTGCTATGAACATCATAAAGAGTCGGCTTTATAACCGTATGAGAGATAAAATTTTAAATGATTATTTAATGACATATATAAAAAAATATTTGATTGTATTGATGATGAAAAGATTATTCAATCTTTTCAAAATATGAAACCCAAAATAATGAAATTCTAAATTATTTGTTATTATTTTAAATTATTATTTATTATTTTAATTTGTTGGTTAAATAATTTAAAGAGTAATCATATTTTATAATACTATAGTACAATCATAAAAATCCTTATTATAATATGTATACTTTTTCACCATTGACAAAATATTCTAAAAATGTCATTAGCCCGAGTCATCTTGAATAGAAACTTATCGATATTGACTGAATTTACTGGCTGGTAATGTTGCCCTGTAAGCTGTCTCTTAACTCTATTCACATAATGAAAATTTTTAAAATGAAAGCAGACAATCAGAACTATAGCTCTCCATATATGAATCTCTTCAACACTTCTAATTCAGTCAGGAGTCATGTACTATAACTAGGAATCCTTGTAAGGTGTCCAATAAAATTGGAAATTACATAAATTCTAATAATTATACATGGAAGAGCACTAAATGTAATACATTATAAACTAAGACAGATCGTACCTCATCAACTATGAGGACATCCAGCCTATATTGCAATTGTAGTATCTTTCTATGGTGGTGATCTCTAGTTTGTTGTTTCTGTCCCATCAACCTATTCATGGTGTATAAAATATTTTCAGTAATTAATATTATAAATAGTAAAAAATAATAAATAATAATTAATTACCTGACTGTACCAATGAAAACCTAAGTACATTATATTGAATCGGATAGAATGACAAAAACCTACGTCAGGCGAAAAAAAAGACAAAGTCACACAACGTGACAAGAGCAACCGAGGTCTTTGCAAAAATAATAACATTTAGTCTTCTAAATTAATCTTATCTAACTCATGAAGATTTAATATTTATTGTAATTAAATATTAGAATCTAGTACATAAATAATTTTGTTAACAAAATATTCTATTTTATGACTAATATATTCATATAATAACATGAATATTAATTATTAATATCCTAAGTATTCAATAAAAAAAGCTTCATGTAATTTTTAAAAATTAATTATTAATCTTCGAATATTCTATACTAATTAATAGTCTTTTAGATAATTTAAATTCAACTATCCTAATTAATTAAATTTAAAAAACTAATTTAATATGCCAATATTTTAACACGTATTCTAACTACTTAGATTGAATTATTTTGACATGTTGAATAAAACTATATAAATTAAAATAATATAAATTGTCATTATTCTCATATATCTTTTAACTAATTAAGTCAAAGTATTCTAATATGTCAACAAATTTAATAAAATTTAAATATATAAATTAATTAATTACTCGAAATAAAATAGACAAAAATCAACCTTAAAATTTAATATTTTGATTATATATCACGTTACATTTAATCGATTGATGTCTCCGCCGCCGTCACATGCATATTATATTATTGGAAAGTTTTCAAATGATCCAGTCACCTTTATTGGTTCAGCAAAGATCCAGCCTGCAGTACCGTAGAGATAAATAGTTAAAAATTTTGACGGTTTAGATTTGTTGTAATTATTACGCGCTAGAATCGTAGTAAAATAGTCTATTCTATTCCTTATACCTGATCAAAGCTTGACCTGAAAAGCAACTGGAATATTGACATAGAGGGCAGATGTCGTATGTGTTGTGAATATAAGTAGCCGCAACTGTGTGCTCGGCTGACAAGTGGAGCCACAGTAATCAGGGATTTTTTTTGGACTAAAAGGCATGGACCTTTATTTTTTTTGACAAGCATAGAGATTGATTGGGCTTTGTGAGATTTAAGTATTGATGGTTGTTTCACTATTTTATTTCATGGAAACAAAATAAGGTCTTTACAATTTTCAACAACTCCTTCATTTATGCTACTGTTCAACCACAACAAAAATTACCCAATTCAACTACGACATGTCATTACGCCTTCGACAAATTAAACATTCACCCACCAATTCAAGACAGGATTGACAATCGGAACTAAGTAACGAAGACTTCCACATAGGACCCTCACTTGGATCGGAACCACCTGACGGCCGGAGTACATGACCTATTGAACTGACGGTGGAGGCCACAAGACAGCAACGACCAACACCCAAACGATGCCTTGCTGGATTTCTCGAATGTCGTTGGCAGGAAATCGACCGTAGGAAGGGAGCGACTGACCCTCCGACGCTGACAGCCTACCTCGCCCACTTTTACTCGGCCGCAGCGAATGACGACCTTCATTGACAAACGGAGGATCACGCCGTCCGAAGAAAGCATCTGTTGGAGCCGCCAATAGCTGCATGCAACACCGATAGCCGCCGACATAGACGTTACATACGTTTTGGGAGCCAGTGTCAAGTAAGACACAAATGCAACTGAGAGACGCTGGGGGGTGAGGCCAGCAACGTCACCTTCGGAACTTCGGGTTTTCAAAACGACCACGTTTTGAATTACATACCTATAACACAATTTCAACTTTTCCCACCAACCCTCCATGTGTCATATCTATAACGGGCTTCACTTACTTTCCCTAACTATATCACTAAACCCATTATTACTACAACAGTGCCAACAAAGACTTCTTAAAGGCCCACACTAAACAAAACATTCTCAAATTTTATGTCGGCGTTGATTCCTTAAATGTTGCACATGTTAGGCCCATTGCTTCACAGAACAAAAAATTCACATAAGGCCCAACAGCGCCAAATCATTAAGCAGCTGGCTCAAATGCAACTTGGCTATCTTTTTCCTTTAAGCTAATCACACAGTACTGTTCTTATGGTGACTTTTCACTTTATTTTAGGGACATTAACGATATTACACAGCTGCTACAAGACAAATTTAAAACCTGTTACCTTACCGTACTTGGATCTTTGGTGAACCAATAAAGGTGACTGGATTATTTGAAAACTTTCCTATATTATTATTAGAGAGCCATCTATACTTCAAATACTAGAACTATAAAGGTTTTAAAAAACTTTGTAAAGTTTAAAAATTTTAACAAATGAGTGAATATCTTTGGCTGCACCTATTATATATAGTTAATTTGTGTATATTTTGAGTATTGTGACCCTATTTTTTTTATGCACATATTTCGAGTATTAAGTAATTATTTTCTGCTTTGTATTATATCCCAAGTGCTGTAGCGCATCTAAAATATGTAAAATTTTTAGGTGTATAATGCAAATAGGGTCAAAATATTCGAGATGTATAAAATTGTGTATCATCAATAAATATTCTCTTAGTTATGAATTTTAATAAATAATGTATTTAATTAATTTAAATAAAAAATTTACCTTTTCAGAGGTGCTTCTATTTGTATTTTAAAAATAATAATCAATATAAATAATTAAAATATTTCGTACATATTAAAATTAACAATTAAATTAATTATTATATATTTATGTATATTTATATATTAATTTATATATTTTTGTAATTAAATAATTAATTATTAAAATAATTAAATTTGACATAGTAAAACAATAAAATATGTAATAGACTAATAGTAGAATTTATTTACAATAGTATAATAAAAAATTATGAGACATCAAATACATATTTATATAATAATTAATTAGTGACTAATTTTTTATATACATAGACAATATGATTGTATAAATAATTATTAACACCGCAATTATCATTCCATTCTTGATTTAAAATGATTTAATTTAAGAGAAAATTTTATTTTTTTTAAGAGATATTAAAATGATACTTTTTTTTATTTGTAAAATATATTTTTTCTTCTTTTCTTATTTTTAAAAATTTTCTCTTTAATTCATTTTAAATTTTTTGTGTTAACTAATGTTAATTTTATCCATTTTCAAGAAAAAATTATTTATTTTTTACAAAAATATCTTTTAGCAAAAATTTTATTTTTTGGGTCATTAAATTTTGCTTATGAAAATATTTTTAATAAATTATTCTTTTATTAATTAAATTATATTTTTACCAAAATATTTTTTAAAAAATTTAATAATTAAATTATTTTTTCTAAGACTTTAATAATTTTTTAATTATTAAATTGTGATTTTACCAAAATTTTTGTTAAGAATTATTTTTATATTTTACTATTAATTTTCTGATATCAATATATGTTATTTTAACATTAAATAAAAAATTTTACCACTATTAATATGTATAACAATTAATATATATTGATATCGAAAAATAATCTTACCAAGATTTTTTGTATCTAATGTTAAAATAATATATATTGATATCAAAAAATTAATAGTAAAATATAAAAATAATTGTTAACAAAAATTTTGGTAAAATTATAATTTAAAAATTAAAATATTATTGAAGGATATTTAGAAAAAATAATTTAGTAAAAATATAATTTAATCAATAAAAAATAATTTATTAAAAAATATTTTGGTAAGCAAAATTTAATGACAAAAAGATAAAATTTTTGCTAAAGAGTATTTTGTAAAAAATAATTTATTTTTTATAAAAAATATATAAAATTAATATTAATTAACACAAAAAATTTATTTTAAATTAAAGAGAAAATTTTTTAAAAATTATAAGGGAGGAGAATGTACATTTTATAAATAAAAAAGAAGAAAATATCATTTTAACATTTTTTAAGAGAAAGGAGTAGAATTTTCTCTTAATTTAACTTATATTAAATTTGACTCCATCTGATTTCTTGTAATGTCATTTTAAACATAAAGAATGTATAACAAGGAAAAGAAGGATAATGAGGGAACTATTATACTTTGCATATACCAACTTATTTAAATTAGCTTAATATAGTTAATTCATTAGTCCGCTTAAATAATTATTAAAATATTTAAATTTTATCTTATTTATTATATAACAACTTATTAATTAACAACAAACTCTTAAATAAAATTTTGATAAAAAAATCCCTATACTTTTAAATTTTAGTTAAAAACATGAATAAAATGTCACTACAACAATGATCAAGTTTTAAATCTTAATGTATGTGGATTTAATTTAATTTACTTTAAAATGTTACAATTATATACGTACATCCATAACTACCTATATATATTTTATAATTTAATAATTTAATCTATTTTATGTATATGCAATTAAATTTTTTCCATTGCCTTTGAACTTTAGTTACAAGTAAAAAAATTACAAAAACCATTAATACCGTTCCATTCTAGGTCTGGATCAAAAAATATTTGATTTAATTTAATTTAGTTGTATTGCAATAACTAAATTTAAATTAAGAGAAAATGACAAATAAAATTTTGACCTTTTAATCTACGGACATTTAAATTTTTAATGATTTAAAAATATATTTAAATTCCTGACATTCTTAAAATTTGGACACATCAATCCTTCTATTCACTTGGGTCTGGCAGACCAAACAAAAAAATCAAGCATGACTTCTGTTGTACTGGCCTTGGTCGATATACAGATGCACACATGGGAAGGTTTTTAAAATGAAATAAATTAGACCTAGAGATCAATATGTCCAGATTTTAAAAATGTCAGGGACTTAATTATATTTTCAAATTTTCAAGGATATAAATGTCCATAAGCCAAAAGATCAAGGATCTATTTGTCATTTTCTCTAATAATTTAATAGTATATATTAATTTTGAGTGGTACTAGATGTACAAGTCTTTTTGATAATAAGTTTAATTAAGTTGGTTTAACTACAATAAAAATCACTCTCAAAATGAAACGCATAGTGCTCCACTAGTGCACAATTCAAAGAACTTGCGTACAAACTTTTTTACTCCTTTTGCAGTACATATATTTTTGTTAAAGAGCACACAAATTTCAAAGTATAGCACACAAATTTTTAAAGTACAACACATAAATTTTTGCTACATCAAAATTTATGTGTATATTTTTTATTGAATTTTGATACACCATACCACATCACATGTATAAATCAAACAAAGTGAAACAACACACACCCGTACATTTTCACAGCACACATATAATCGAAGTTAATAGTTTGGTAGTTCATACTAATTTGACAAATATTATTAAACAAATAATGGTTTATCATAGCACACATATTTAAGTGTAACACATATTTTTGTTCAGTATAGTACACAAATTCACATATATAGCACAAAAATCAAAATCAAAGAATAACACTAAATTTTCAAACAACTCAATTAAAAAAAACTAAGACATCATAAATAACCATAATAAAAAAAACAAAAATATATACAATAACACACAAATATCAAATATAGAAAAACAACACAAGTAATCAAAGTTAATAGTCTGATAACTCACACTGATTTGTCAAAAATTATTAAACAAATTTTGGTTTATTACAACACACAGTTAAACATAACACATATTTTTGTTCAACATAGCATACAAATTCACACAAATATTGAGCATAAAAAAACATTATAAAAAGCATTCGTACATTTTCAATTTCACTCAATAAAAAATACATTCAATTCATAAAGAAGAATAAATTAAACAATAACAACAAGACATTGAAGAAAAAAGAAGAAGAAGAAGACATCGAAGAAGGAAGAAGAAAAAAGAAAGAATGAACGTAAAAAGAAGAAGAATGGTGGTAGCGACAACAGCGACGATGACAGTGATGGTAGTGGCGACAATAACGATGTTGGAGGAGGAGGAAGAGGAAGAGGAGCGTGACTAAAGTTTAAATTTTAATAATTTGGTTAATTTGGTTGATAAAAATACTTGGACACCTAACATTTTTTATTAGTTTTTGCCAAATCGAAGCTTGGTGTGTACATATTTAATTTGCCAAAATATTTTATATAAAAATATTAGGAATTCAATATTTTCATTTGAAAAAATAAAAAATTAAATAATATTAACTTAAATGTAAGGCAAATTTACAAAAAGTACTCCAAGATAGTTATAATTTATTATTTTTAGTTAACAATTTATTAGTAATATTTAAAAATATTGACTAAAAATATGATATTAAACTGCTTGGCTAAAAATGTTAGATTACTAACTAAAAGTACTAACTAATATAACTTAAAATTATTGGCCCTTAATCTCTTCTTAAAAAAATATTAATCACCTAATATTTCTCATTTGTTACATGAATATTACAATTACCTACTAATGCTATACCAAAGGAATTAAATAAAAATCACATTTTTTTTGAATTCTCAGATATGATTTAATAATTTGAAACTTGAATATAAGCATGCACGGGTTCAACACTAGTTAGGCAGATAATGGCTTTAATTAAACACCTCCTCTGACCATAAAAACAACACACATGTAATGACTTAGAAAATACACTTGCATTTTTTCATAACAATCAAAAGGTATATGTACACTACAGATGCCAATGATCACTACAAATTCGGTTTTTCTTGCTTCTGCTGTTGTACACAAACTCTTCTTTCATAGGAATTAGAGGAGATCACCTCAAATGAAGTCCACAAAACACTAGTACGATCAGTAAAGCACTAACTTTTAACACTAACCACGTTAATCCTTTCGTTCTTTCTTCCCCCGTCCCCAATTATTCTTTTGATCTTTAGTTTACATCTCTGAAATTGACTTGAGATTTTGACAGTATGCACTATGCTTGAGTTGAGTTCCCACTACTACAGCTATTTGCAGTCACAACTTCAGGAGTTATTTCCCACTTTCTGCTAGTTCTTTCCCACAGAGACTGCCTAAAAAATGAAGCTTCTTGTCCCTCCCCACTTTCCCTGTGAATGCTCATGCTTTCATTCTGGGACACATTACGCAATTCACCATCCCTGCGATGTTCCACATTCCTCTCTTCCACCACGTTCTCTGTGGTTTTCTTCAGCATAGGGCTTAGGGACTGACCACCCACTACTCTTTGCTGTGACTCTGATAGTGGAAGATCCTTTGGAACCTTAGCCCTGAAGTTATGCTTGGATGGAGGAATGCTAGTGCAGAATACTTGTTTGAAATTCTCAACTATCCCTCTGTCATATGGGTTTACCAGTTGTTGATCATACCGGTATTTAAAATTTTCATAAGTAGACTGCACGTAAAACAAAAGGAATGATTATCATTAAATACATTGGAAAATGCAGTAAATGAGGATTGATGACAAATTCAAAGGGTCAAACCTGGTTTGTGCTGATGAGATAGGTGTGGAAAACAGTGAGGCCTCCAACAAACCAGACCCAAATGAAAGTGTAGATTATTAGTGCAATAGAGGCCGGGGTTCTGATCATTGCTTTCCAAATTGTTTTTTCCTCAGAGTCCATGATCTTCTTAATGTAGACCCAGCAAAAGACATGCACATATAAGCAAAGAAGTGTTGAAGAGAGTACAAATATGTAGAAGAACCTGTAATTCCGCTGCAGCATGCGAGAAACAAAGCAAACAGAGTTGATTTAGGAACATTATCTATAATATTTTAAAAATAACAATAATAATTGATAAGGGCATTACTATTACCAATCCAATACACTGGCCCAGCCAGGGACAGTGATGATCAAATCGTTCCACACAATTGTCGCATACAGAGCAATGAGAACAGCGGAGGGGTCTATAGAGCTGGCAAGTATCGCAATATTTGACTTTGACAGGTACACCGTTGACTAAAACAATCTTTGACCGCCGTGGGCGGGTGGAAGCAGCATCATCATCAGACTCTGGTGGAGGAGGATAAGCGCTGCGAGGTACTATACCTGGATCTCTTCCTGAGGTTAGTACAAGGGTAATCAGAACCTGGGAATTCAATACAATAATTTAACACTTAAAAGAGTAGTGCGAATCAAAGACAGTTCGTAGATGGATCGAGAAACTTACAAAGAAAGTGTGAACGACAACAACGACGATAATTGACCATCCGGCGTGATGGGGAAAATCATGAGTGAGTTTTCTGGCAACGAAGGCACAGAATAAAGCAACAGGAGCAATCACGAGAAACACCGATATAAATATGGATTTCACGTCTGGTCCAAATATAAGCCTACCTCGAAGAAAAAACACCTGAACAAGAAACCCAACTCATTCGTTATTTCAATCGCAATTTATAATAGGGAGAGTCAAAATCCCTAACTAATGTTTCAGTTGACTTGCTTACATTATTGCCTTGCCAGGCGCGGTAAGTTCTGACGAATGATGGTGCAGCAGGGGATCCCGTGCCGGAGGAGGTGGCCGGAGGCGGAGGTGGCGGCGGCTGCATCATCGCATTCATTGGTGGTTTCCTGTGCTTAGAGGATGGGAACGAGAAGATGGAAATGGCAATGAAGAAGAACAGAGCCACGCCAAAATTGTATTGCTCCGGTCAACGCCTCTGTACGAGAGGCGGCCACCGCCGGTTTATAAATTGTTTACTTCCTTTGACTTTTCTTTCTTTATCAACCGAGATTTTTTTTTTTTTTTGGGGGTCGTTATCAACCGAATATTTTAGAGTACTGATTTTAATTACACCTTTTCTGTTGTATTTTTTGGACTGCTAAATCATTTATGTATTTGGTCAAAAATAACAATTATTTTTGTTTAAGGATTTTGGACTTGCTCCTTCATTCCTGCTTTTACCTTTTTGGACTGAGACTTGCGAACTTCATGAATTTGATCATTGTAAAAAACCTGGGCTTTTCTTTTTGTCATTTTTGTCATACAACACACTCACATACAAATCGCACACATACACTTGTCTAGCATTCGAACCTGGTGTGTGGCTTTATTTGAGGCAAACATCTTTCCCACTAGATCACATGCCTCTGCCACAAACCTGGGCTTAATATATAGAATGGATCCTCTTTCCCCGTCGTCCATTATATATATGGCCCAACTTTAATAAATAAAAATATAAACAGGATGGTTATGTTAACCCAAAAATACACAAGATCCTTGTGATAAACAAAACAAAAAGCCCGCAAGACTTGGTTCATGACTGAGACCAATAGTAAATGAGAATATTTAATATTGTGTGCTAGTAAGTACTGTAATGTTTTAATACTTAGGATTAGAAGCTGTGGAATGTAACTGGACAAAACAAAAATCTTAATATTATGATAATATTATGAATTATGATATTAGACTAATAAATTTAAGTATCTGACTAACAAATGGTTTTAATATATTCTTAGACTACTCTTAAATATTCATTATTATATATCTCCCTTCTTGCTATTGATTCCAAATATAATCCACACTATTCAATATAGGTGTAAAATAAACTTTCCATGGTGCAATAGATTTTTTTTTTGGTAGTTATCTTCTAGTGTGTTTTTCATACATTATTTCTAGGGGTGTTCAAATCTAAACCGATCCAAATTAAACTGCTCATCCAATTTAATCTAAACCGAAAATCGATTAAAACCGCACTAATTCGGATTTGATTGGATTCTATTTTTTACAAACCATTGGATCGGATCGGATTTCGGATCTACTTTTTATAATCGATCCAATTCAATCCAAACCGCACAATATGTTATAATATTATTATTTTATTATTATATTTACAATTATACTTATAACATGTTCAATTTTTTATAGATTTTTATATTATTCATGTATTATTATTATTTAATAAATATTTTATGTTCAAAATATTATTTATTTATTTATTTTAACCAACTTATAATTTTATTTCTATTGTTATATTATTATTGACTTTTTAAAATATTATTGAGACTTGTTATGTCATTGTTGATTATTTAAAATTTGATGTTGAGACTTGTTATATGTATTTAATTTTTTTAATTTATAAACTACAAATCCAATCCAATCCAAACCGCTTAAAATTGGATCAGATCAGATAAATTTTTTTTAAAAAAAACATCCAATCCAAACCGCATTGCAAGTAAAATTAGTATTCGAATCGAATGAGTTTTTTATTCAAAACCGATCCAAACCGCACTCAAACACCCATAATCATTTCAAGTGTTCAAATTTGTCATTTTCATAATTATTAGACTCGTATACTTTACGTTCTTCATTTTTGGTTGTTGATGAGTAGCATCATTGCAGAAAAATATTATACAATAAATTAAATAGTTAAATTCAAAAAAAAAAGAGTTACATATGCAAATAATAGCCTTCCTAATGTGACCTTTTTCCTATTCATGATATAGAAGTGTCATTTAAGTTTGGTGATGTTGAATTGATTGTATGAAATTGTGAATTGGTATGAGTGATTGTGATACATACGGATACAATTACAAGTCGGCTGTATGAGTAACTGAATACATTGTATGATTGATTGAAGGTGAAGAGCATTAGCAAGTGGGGAAGTAACAATGTATGTGGAGTAAGATTGGAGTTATTTAATTTGGTGTCTCCAATAATGTTACTCCAAAGTCTAGTATTGCATACTTACACAGTATTTGGGATCATTATCAGGCAGATTGTTACTACCTCTGATTGATTGTGATGGCGACTGTTCCATTGAGCTTATAGCTTAGCTTAGCTTAGCTAGCAAACACTTTACTTTATGATGAATATGAAGATCAACTATCAAGCATAGCATGCCATATGGCTGAGGGATCAGTCCACGTTGGCAGCAGGAGACAGCACCAAGTGGCAGCACATGCGTGGCCCACGTGGCTTGCAATGATTTGAATCAGATCGAGTAGTCGGGGATGAGCGCTTCATTAATAATGAGGAAGCCAAAGGAAGCATTGGTAAGCTGAGGCATTCATTATAATTCCATGAATTTCGAATGTTGATAATGACACAGATCAAATATATAAGAGCTTCATCGGAACCGTGTCTGGTGGCTGGGTCCATCCCTACCTCCCATCATTGTGGAATCACACACATACAAGCTATATCATCATAACTAATTATCCAAATTTAAGAAAGTACATATAGAGCATCAGTTAATTAACATGAAAATATATAATTAACCTATGGTTTTTCATTATGACGAACAATATGTTAATTAAACGTATATATTAGTAATCATCACTAGCGAACTCATAGTTATGTGCTGATTTAGACCCTTCGTGCTTTGTGTTTAGGATGTACATGATAGTGAGATATATAGTCCCTGAGATCCTTGACGCAATCTCAACAGAAGACAAATCTCAGTAGTAAAAAATAATCAAATCTACACGGAAAATGACGCGCCTAGCTTCATGAAAAAATTATCAACTATGTTAGTCGTATATTAAAATAAATCATTAAAATTAATTATTAAAATAAAATATATATTAAAATATAAAATATATATTAAAAATAAAATAAATTATATATATAATATATAGGGACTAATTTTAGTATATAAATAATATTTTTATAGTTCATATCAAAATAAATAATGCTAAGTAATTAATTTTTTCTACTAATATCAACTAATTTTTTAAAAATTATTTTACTTATCTTAAATTTTAAATCTTTAATTATAGAAATTTAATTTTAAATAATAAATTATAAATCTAAACATTAAAATTAATTAATATTAAATAACTAAAAATTGGCTTCTACGTAGAGTTTTTCTTTGGGAATTCATGTGATTTGATCAGGCATCCAATTTTTATTATTTATATGCACCGTAACCAATTTTCTTACTGCTCTTTCTTGAAGGCCCCTTGTTTTCTTTTCAGAAAATAATGTATAAGATTGATGAATGACTTCTTATGTTATAAATGCTTGGTGTTAATTTGTCCGCATACGTGGACAGATAACACAGAATAATTCAGCAATATAATACACTACTAAGCATTCCGATTCATGAGAACGTGAAATGAAGGGTCGCATTCTCGCAAAGCATAGGAGAAAATAGCAGCCCAAGTGGTATGTAGCATTCGTCAATAATATTGGTTTAGAAACTCATCATGCATGCCCCAACTCTTTCAGTAATTTCCACCTGATCCAGGTGTGCTACCACCCCCTTCATATATCAGCCACACAAAAAAGAAAAAGGAAAGAACAATATTCTACATACCAACATCGTCTCAAAGTATATAGAAACAAAAATGCTAAAAAATCATCGGAATTAATTATTTTTTTCATTATTTTTAGTTATTAATTCAATTTTTTTTAATTTTATAATTTAACAACATATTTTAATTCATAATTTTAAAAATTAATAATAAAAAATAATAAATTCTAATATTCATCTATTCTAACATTCCTCATATACAAATCCAATATGATTTAACAATAAAAAAAATATATAAGAGCTTAAATGTTAAAACATGATGTTAGACTAAAAATTAAAAAGTAATAAAATGAATAATTATACAAGCAATACAAACATTTATGTTAAAAGAAAGCACTTTGCATTTATTTTTTTTTCGAATGTATGTATATAAAAAAACAATTAATCAATCAAATGCTTAGTGGTCCAAATTTGACAACAAACCAGCTATGCAATTTGATCCATATGTATTATTAATACCGATGAATTTAAATTATAAATAGCTAATTTGGTTAGGTAATGTTCCACTCAGAAAATAATTAGGACCCTACTGCTCGTTTTACTTTTCCTTTTTGGTGTTCTTTTAGTTCCATGTTATCCATAAAATGGAGTGCTTTAATTTGGCATCAAGCATCAACATATTAATTTCTGTACAAATAATTATAGCGTATGCAAGCACTAAATAATACAAACAATGACAACCCCCAAAATCTGCATCACCCAAAATATACATTTTGACGTCTCGTTATTGTTCTCTATAGTATTTTAGTACCTCTTCTGGCAGCCAAAAGAAGCAAATCCATGTTGAACACATTAACTTATAGTGATTTATTGATTAGAGAGCGACCTCCCTTGGCATTGTGGTTGTAACTATCATTTTAATTTGAACGCTCTATTTCTCTTTGGAAAAGTGATAAAAGCTTTGAACAACAAACTTTGAAATTTCAAACAATTTCTGTATGTTTGAGTTTATTTTGGCGTTGGACACTAAACAAGAGAAAGTGAGAGCGCTAGGGAAAAGGAGGAGGGAAAAGGAAAAAGAAAAAAATAAAATAAAATATAAGTGTAAATGTAAAGAAGTTGTGGGTCTAATACTATTTTTGGGTAGACACACAAATATAGGCGCAAAAAAGTTTTAATAATACAACCAAATTATTGAAGTTGCAGCTTTAATTTAAATTTATTAACATCTCTAGTAAAACTCAACAAAATTAACATCCACGACTTTTATATATATATCATTGTACGAATGGTCAGTTTCTAAAATAAGATGTAATTCAAAAAGATTAATATTTTATAAAAATTAAAGGTTAATTTAATAATATTTATTATTTGATGTCGAATTTTTTAATTTATTTTTTATAATAAATTTTAAATATTTAAATATTTATATAAATTAAATATTCACTATTTAATTTTTTTAACAATTACATAAATTTTTAAGTACAGTAGCAAAACACTAAAATTAAATTGCTGTCAACAACTAGTCACCCAAAAAAAAAATTGCTGTCAACAACTACAATTTTTAGTATAATAAATACTTGATCCAATAGAATGCAGCTTGCTAGTTATCTGAACAACATAAATTATATTAGGAGAGAAATATCACAGGTTTATGAAAATTTATTATTTTTTATTATTTAATTTTTTAATTTAATAATTTAATAATATATTTTATCACATATTTTAAATATTAATAATTAAATAATAACAAAAAAAATAACTTCTAAAGGATTCTGCATTTCTGCTATCATTTCTCTACTATTAATTGTTAGGTCTGGTTATGAGCCTGCCACCAAGCCTTTTAATATATCACAGTTAATATACGAGAAAATATTTTATTTTTAAAAATGAAAAGTAAAATGATCACACGTGCACACACAATACAATAGTGGCAATCACCTGAGCTTTGACCTTACAAAATATCTGAATCCTAAATTAGATATGAAACTTAAATCATTGAAAAAGCGAAATGCAATTAATTCTAATCATGGGGGATTGATTAATTAAACTCACGTATGCGTAATTATTTCCGTGTCAAACAAGATGTTCGTTTGTCGGCTTCCGAACAGGTCGGGTGGACAGAAGATGCAAGATGGATAGGTGAGAATGTCTTAGTCTTGGTCGCACTGATTGTGGGTCTGCCGAGCTGGCGAGCACTTGTACTGGCGAACGGACGAGGGGGGGTGCCACCTGCAAAGACACTCCGACGCTCAAGTCAGCAATGTGCAGGCGGGCAGAATAATGGAGTGAGAGAATGTGACGTACCTCGGGGGAAGAGCCAATCTTCCCCTTATATACATGTCAGTAGTGGGCCCCTTACGTGACAGGCCCATATTCCCAAGGACGCTGTCCTGCAGCACGTGTGTGATCCGTACAGGACGCGTGTCCGGGTCGGTTGTAGAGCGCGTGCCCGGGTCGGGTGTTACATGGGTCGGGTCGGCCCAAAGCTGATTCTGGGCCGGGCCGTAACAGTGCCCCCACGCGCCAATGGTAGTCGTGGGAGCTACCAATGGCGTGTCGTCTCGCATCTCGTCTGGTCGGTCGCTCGTGGGGAGGACGTGCCCCCAAGGCGCGTCTCTTGGTTGCTCAAACAACCGTTTCATCGCCTCGTTTCCTGCGCCGAGCATTGAATGCTCATAATGGGGTGAAAAACCCCGTTTGAAAAGACCATTTTGCCCCCAGGCGTTTCGCGCTCTGGAGGCAGCTTTTAAACGAGCGGTTTTGGTATTTCTTCATTTTATGTACTTTTTCCGCACCCTCTATTCTCCCTTCCCCCTCCTTGCTACAAGGCTTTGCTGTGGTGCCTCCGTTCGGGTTTCTTGCATTTTACCAGATTCAACTCCATCTTCCTCTCATCAATTCAGGTAATTTTTCCTGATCATCCTCCCTTTTGTGCATTACTTCTGCATGCTTGTTATTTGGTTCTTTTGATGTTACTGCGTAGCCTTAGTTGCGAGTAGACGTGTTAGGGGGGAAGTACCATTCTAGGGTAGGCTTTTTCTCGTTCCTTTAGTCTTCTAATCTTGTTTGCCGTTAGTCGGGAAGTCGTGGGGGGTGGTGTTTGTTTTCGGCCTGAGCGACCGATCTCTTAGACTAACTGGATGGTACCCCCATGTAGGTATGGCCCGCACGGTCTCCCGAGCATCCGTTAACCCTGCGGCTTACGACCAGTATGCTTGGGTCGTCTCAGATGTGAGGGATTCACCCAACCAAATGAGCGAAGAGGAGCTCACCGAGTTCCGACAAGCCGGGTATCTGTGTGGCGGGACTGACGAGGAGGCCAATTATGACGCCTTCGTCCCGGCTGCTCACGAGCGGTTGTATGAAATCAACTTCCAACCCCGCCAGGTCGCCGACTGGATTTGGTTCTACAAGGCCATGTTCACTCAAGTCGGAGTTCGCATTCCGTTCTCAGCCTTTCAAATGGCGCTCTTAAACCGAATTTCTGTGTCACCGTCGCAGTTGCATCCGAACAGTTGGGCTTCGATCCGCTGTTTCGAGATGGTTTGTGAATATCTCGACCTGCCGGTGTCCGTAGATGTCTTTCTCTTTTTCTTCACCCTCACAAACCCTACCAAGCAGGGGAAACACAGGAAAGGGTTCATGTCCTTCCGGGCTGCTCAGGGTCGGAAGATTTTCGGCTTGTTCGAAGATTCTTACCATGGGTTTAAGGACAAGTATTTTAAGGTCCATCCGGCCAAAGGTCGCCACCCCTTTTGGTTGTCTCTGGAGGGGGTACGGCTCATCCCGACTTATTGGAGCTTCGGGGCAGGAGCCAATAGTTTTATTAAGGTAGTTTATAAAAACATGTCGGCAGAAGATCAGCAGATTGCCGAGGTGCTAAACGCGGTTTTTGGGAAGAACCCAGTAAATCCCCACCTCCTCATGGGTGATCGGGATTCCGGTCGTAATTATATTTGTGAGAAGCTCTTTACTTTACGCTTTATCTTTTTCCTTTCTTGTTGATATTATGTGACGACTAACCGACCTTACTTGTTTTCCCGCAGTGGATATGTCGGCGTCCGTGACGGGTCTTCCCGACTTGTTTCAAACTTTCCTTGGTGGTGGCGACGATGAGGAGAGTGACGAGCAACCCGCCTCAAAGGGACCTGATGCACCGGAGGACAAAGACGCTCCCGAGCAGAAGGCCGCAACCGATGGGATCGGGACCTCGGCTCAGGGCGCCTCGGTTGAAGGTGGCGAGGCGGCCCGTGTTTCTCCTATCCGTGAGGTTGTCGGGACTGGGGGTTCGATGCCCAATCCGGATGATGAGGAGGAGGTGGTGGAGGTCTCTAGCCTAAAGAGAAAGAGAAAGAAGACATCCACGGCGTCCTCTAGTCCTGAGGGTGTCCTTACCGTCATGGAAAGGAATTTCGATGCCAGCAACTTCATAGATACCCAACTCATTCCTGGCACTGAGGAGTACTTCCACGAGTCTTCCCTTGCCGGGCAGGCGAGGTGGATGTACCGAACCCTTCTGCGGGGCGCCGTGATAGCCCGGAAGGCCGAGTTTGAGCTATCCGGGATGGAGTCTCTCCGTCGGAAGTTGGACTCCGCTGGGAAGGCCAACAATGAATTGAAAAGTGAAGTGGAAACTCTTCGGGAGCGGTTGACTCAAACTTCGGAGAAGTTGGATGCCGCCGAGAAAAAAGCCACCACCGCCGAGCAGAAAGCTACTTCCGCCGAACAAAAGTTATAATAAAATAAAACAACTCAAACATGATCTTTCCACGCATGCCCTCGTATATAATCTGAGACTAACCTGCCACCACAAAATCCAACAGAGGTAATCGTCATCGGATTAATCACAATTCACATTCACACAGATAATAAAACTATAACACATTGTTTGGAATAAGAGATTTTGAAAGGAAAAAAAATGAAAGAATAGAAAATGGGTAGAAAAATCTATTTTTTATTGTTTGGATCACGGAGAAAAATAAATGGAAAATAAAAAAATTATCATGGGTTCATACAAATTTTTTTTTTTAATATTGTAAAGAAAACTGCAAGAGAAAAGTTAAACAATGTTAAAATTTTAAAATTATTCTTTCAGTAACAAAAAGTAAAATTTTTAACCTATATTTTTTAAAAAATTGATGTGTTTTTATTTTCTCCTATTTTTCCGTCATCTTCAACAGAGCAAAATTCTTAACCCACACTCTTTGAAAAAATGATGTAAGTATTTTCTCTTCTCCTATTTTTTCGTCGTCTTCAACAGAGCCACCGCAGGTTTTCACCGTTTTCAACATCACTAGCAGCTTCATTATTATCGTGAGAACTCCACCACGTCTTTATCCGTGTATCCGGCAGACGAAGATGATGTTCTTTAACACGCTCCCTCATAACACGGTTTTCTTCCATTGTGATGCATAATTTTCCAGTCATTGTAGATAACGACTCTTCAAGAACTTTTGATTTCACTTGTTCTTTATTAGCTGTCTTATCCTTAAAATATCCAAGCAATCGACTATCATCATTTATATGCTTTATCTTGCTCTCTACTGTGTCTTGGTATGATCTCATTTCAAACTTCAATTTTGACTTTCCTGAAAATAGTTATGTAAATACCCACAATAGTTAAAAGATACAAATAGCAAAATACAGTATGAATATAATAAATTAAAATTTCAAGTTCATCATAAATTCATTTTAGAACCTTTCTTAGGAAATGAGGTCATTCAAAAATTAAAACTTAATTATTTGAATTCAACAAAGAAGGGACTAAATAACTGTTAATTTGGAGTACTCAATGCAACAATATTTTGAATCAAATACTTTAGCAGTGTGATGTATTTTGTTAAGTTGAATTTATAGACCAGTATTAGATGTCTTTATTGTTATTATGGACTAATATAGAAGAGTATCGTAGTTTAATACGCTTTCACAAACTAGTGGATGGAAGATGTCAATAATCCACAATTTAGATAAATTCCAATGAAATAATTGAGGAAGACGCGTGCGGTGCGAGGACACAGAGAAAGATGTGTGTGGCGCGATGACACATAGGACGCATCGCTTACGTAATCGAAAAACTTGCGTACGAAGAAACATATATATATATATATAAAATAAAAAGAGAGTGCCAAAAGATACAAAATATTCAAGTTATAGGCTCAACTTGCGAAGTCAAGGTTGGCCGGAAAATATTTACATAAATATACATAACCCAAAACAGACAAAACAATAACCTGTTTCTCCACATTGACCTCTAAGAGGGACAAAGTAAACTTAAATATACAGAGGAGAATCTAAGTACAGAAACTAAATGTAAGTTCAAAACACAGAATCCCAAATATAACACTTCGCTTGTAGAATGAACTTCAAACGCTTACCGAGGTGCTACTCGACCTGTATCTGAAAATAACATATATTGTATGGGATGAGAACCGGGGATTCTTAATATGGTTAAGGTGCCCACATATATAATAAATAAGGCCCAGAGAAAGTCAAAGGCAATCCTAGAACGCCGACACTCAGATTATAAAACTTAAAGAATTAAAAATGAAATCCATAAGTAGGGGGTGGTTGTCTAAGGTTCTAAACTTAACTAACTCTATCTAAAACCCCTCAATTCTCTGCCTTTCCTCCAATCTCCCAACTCCGGTGGAACCACAGACAAAGCAAGCACATGTAGAATACAAATACAATAGGTAACAATTTAGCAAGTAAGCAAAATAATCACGTAGGCAAGCCCAATTAATGCAAAAGCAATCAAAATACACAAATACATATGATGCATGCTTGTCTTATGGCTGATGATATCATCTGTCGGTTATATAACCAATCCGACACGTCCTGGTAGCTAACCATGCACTGAAACACCCATGCGGAGCAAGTGGGTTTGAGCTACAACCCCCTTACTATTACCCGCTTAACCCAGAGCCAGTGGAATAACCATTACTGCGGCTACTATCCAGGCGGGTGTTTAAAAGCTCAACCTGGAGCAAGTGGGATGAACCACAACCATTGCTACTACCTAGGCGTCACAATCAATGACCTAGAGCAAGCGGGACGAACCACCATCCTTGCTACGTACTACCTAGGTATCTCAAGCATTGATCTAGAGCAAGCGGGATAAACCACAATCCTTGCTACTGTCCAGGTATCTCAAACATACATTCATATAGTTTAAATCAAGCATTATCATTATCAAATATGAAATATTAACCTGGAACAAGCGGGACAAACCACCATCCTTGCTACTACCCAAGTATCACAAACATACATTCATTTCTTACTCCATAATTAAATTCATTTCTTCATAACTCTTTTTTCCTATTTCATACCCGAAGCAGGTGGACATCACCACTACCTACTACCCAGGGTCACAATCACATTTATTTACAAACCAATATTTTCGTTAAACTTTTCAACTTCCATCACCCCTTTACAATCTCTCTTCATTCTCAAGTTATCATCCTCTCAATGTTCAACTCCCTCTCTATAATTAAATTTAAGTTTAGGAGACTGAGGAGTAAAAATAGAGGTTTAGAGGTTTAAAATTAAGCTTTAAAAACACAAAATCCACATTTGCTGAAATTTGGGCCACGCGTACGCGTGGGCCATGCATACACGTGGGAGTGCAGTTTAGCCCATCTCGCGTACGCATAGCCTTGTCAGCATACGCATGTACACTGGACAGAAACGACCCTTCACGAATGAGAGGTATGCGTACGCATACACTGCACTTTGATCAGAAATAGCTAAGTCTGCAGAATTTCAATTTTACATACCGAACTTCTGACGTGCATAACTTTCTCGTTTTAAAATATTTTTTATCTGTTCTTCGAACGATATAATCTTCACGGACCCAATTTTTATAAGAAATAAGTTTGAAATAATCTGGGGGTCCGGAAGCCGATTTAAGACTCGTTGAAATTCGGCCAAAAATCAATTTTACACAAAAATCCCTCAAACCTTTATTTCACCAAGTTTCTTACAAAAACCAATAACTCACACTCCACTTTAAGAATTAATTGTATACAGAATAGTCTCATACCCATTCCATCTCTTCCATCACGTGCAAATACCTATTTCTTAGCGTTTTTATCATATACAAAAATTCAATATTCAACATATAAATCCAAGAATCCACAAGGTTTAGAGAGCCTTTACCTCACCCGTGCCTCAACTAAACAAAACCCGTTAATTCATCAAGTTAATTTGGCCTTAGAACATCAATTTAACCAAAATCTCAACATCTAATTCATATAATTTTTGAAAATTAGGAAAGGAAGAACTGAGATTGAGACTGAGACTTTCTTAACTAATTGACCACTAAACTTTGTAGAGCTTGACGCTGCAGTCACGTGTCCACAAACGGTGCAGCGATCGGAGTTCCGGATCAAAAGTTATATGAAGTTGAAATATAGCGAAGGGTTTGCATGCTCTTCCTCTCTTCTCCTTTTAAGTTTCCAGCGTGTGCGTGTGTGTATGTAATGGGAAAGAGAGAGCTGAAGCTCTTTCATTTTATTAAGTTTTGGTTAGGCCTTGGGCCTAATCTTAGGCCAAATTCTTTAAAATTAGTGTTAAAATTCTTATTTTAATTAGTTCTACCTCACTAAACCATAAAATTCTATCTTTTAATTTATTTTATTAATAATTAATTTATTGACTAATCATTTACTAATTTCTCAGGTTTTACACAACGATCTTTAGAGGAAAATAAAGGAAGAGAAAGGCGCAGCATAATAAGGGCTACCGGTGGCAGAAACAGAGAAGAAAAAAGAGAGGAAGAAGAAAAAAAGAAGAAGAAGAAATGGGACAACAGAGAGGCCGCGGTGGCACATGGTGGGCGGCGGGTAGGTTGAAGGACGTCAGAAATAGGGCTGAAAAAGGTAAACAAGAGATTGCAGTTTTAACAATAAAGATGATGTTGAGGGCAAACAGTGGTAGCACTTTAGGTGGCACGTGAGAGCGCGTGTGGCAATGTTAGGCTCATTAAACTTAGAAAGACAAGAAAGAGATGATGGGCTAATCGGTAACATGAGAGAACGTCAATGCAGAGGAAAAAGAGAAGGAAAAAATGCATAGAGAAGAAGAGTACTTATGAAGAAAAACACTACAAGAAAAATGTTGAATATCATTAGATTTATCGTCAGACTTTAACGTCGGGTTTATCAATGGATTTACCGAAAGATTTAAGGAAAGTTGTTGGATTCTGAACCTTTTACTATTTAAGTTTTCTTTATTCTTCTGCGTGCGATGGCCATATTGGTTTCTGAAAAAATATGGTTGCAGGCACTCAAGTGGTGAGTGATCTTAGAGAATTCTATCTAATTTATATAAGCAATATTGTAAAAATGATTAAATCGTATGAGATTCTAGTCAAAATATGCTTTTATGATGATTTTTTTTTGTTTCAGCTGCATGTTATATTGTGGTAGATTTGTACAATTTGATTTTGAACAATTTGCTAAGTTTGCTTGACAATTGTTTCTGGTTCTGCTGTGTGAAACTACACTGAGATTTCATATTCATAGTACAACTTTATGCTGTGTCTTTCATGGACATGTATGAGACTTTAATTAGTCATCTTATTGTAGTTTCAATTTTCGAGTGAAATTAAATTTTTTCTCGCATTACAATCTAATTTGAATAAAAGGTAAATCGATATAGATCAGATGCTACGACCTCTTGTTTTACATGTTTTTTTCAATTATTTCTAAAGAAAAGCAATTGGAAGTGAATTAAGATTCTACTTTATTTAGAGAAATTGTTCTATCTTTTCTATACTTCAAATTTTAATATAGGTTCCATTCAATGATCAGATTACACTCTTATTTAATTATAAATGAAATCTTTATGTATAAAGTATTTGGTATAATCAATTATCTCATGCGACTGATTCAATTACCTTATGTGGCTATGTTTTTGTATAGATCCGTCGAGAATAAGAAGCTTGTTGTGGGTATGATAAAGACTCTAATGTTTCACAAGGATCAAGCACCTAAGAGAGATTGAATTGAGATTGAATTGATTGGATTTTGCATGAATACCAACTTCAAGATAAGGACCTTGTTGATAAGGGTGTTCATTAGGTAACTACTGATGTCTCATTCATGAAAATTAAGTATATTTCTACTTTGTTGAGACTAAAGAAATATATGTTGAAATATACGCTGCTAATTATTGTTATCTATTAGTATTTGCACTTTCCTGCCTATATGGGATAACTAAAAATATGTTCTTAGAGGATGAGTGTATTTTAATACTTGAGGATTAACAATTTTTTTTTAAATTTAAAAAATAAGTTTATCGCCAGATAAATCCATCGGTAATTATTAATTTAATTATTAATTAATAATATATTATTATTGGATTTACTGAGAGAAAATTCGATGGTAAAAATTACCAACAAAAAGTTTATGACTGTAATTAGCGACGAACGAAAAAATTCGCCGGTAAATTTGACGGTACTCGACAAATTTTTTGTAGTGAAACACAATGCTCTCACCGGAATCAAAATAAGCTATCCTCTTCAAAGAGGATATCATGCCTCTAATACCATAATAAAACTACGAAAGAATGAGAAAAGAAAAAAAATAAAGAATGTTGTACTTTAATATTTTTTTATCTGAAAAATTATAAAGGTAAAGCTATATATATATAGAGAGAGATTAATTAGAACAAATAAAGATAACATATATAAGAACAAATAAAAATAATGAAAGCTAAAATTGTGACATAATTTATGTATTCAGTTGGATTAATGTAGAAGAGTGGTTGACACGAGACTAGATATGATATAGGATATGTTGATACATAAATTTTAAAATTTTATATAACACGGGACATGTTTATATATAAAATATAAAATATTTTTTTAAGATAAATTGTAAGAATATTTTAATATTTTGTTGATATTAAAATTTAAATTAATTTTTAATTATTTTTAATATCTTATTTTAATTATATAAAATATTTAAAATATTTTTATTTTAATAAAAAATAATATATATTATTTTTAATTTTATTTTAAAAATATGTTATTAATAAGATTAGACATATAATATTTAAATGTGTCTATTGAATTTTTTTATTAATTAATATATGATTAGAGACAATAAATAAATATATCAAATAAATATCGATGAATATTATATTTAAAATATATCCAATACATAAATATAGTAATTCAATGAAGTATTTGTTTGTCGAAATAATTCTTTTTAAATTTAAAAATTTGATTACTTTCTTTTTATTAGGAGAACTAATCATTGTTTGGCTCGGTCCAAGATTCCTATGTTGTTGCAAGTTTTCAACTATTAGACGGACAACGATAGAAAATCACAAATTTTCTTTTCCTAATTATTATTATTATGAGAGGCCTAATGCTAGAATGATGATTTAAGAAAATCATTTTTGCTATTTGTTGGATTAACTGTGCACCACACACTCATTCTAGAATGATTGATAAAAATTGAAAAAAAATATAAAAAAATATCTTTTATACTATAAAAAAAAATAAAAATAAAAAGATAGTGCAAAGTCCTCCTTTTAATTATGATACCTAGTATAGCTATTGTTCCGTTTTGTCAAGTAGAGTTTAGATGAATGCTGATTGAAAGAGTGATCCAGATGTAATAGAGTAGCCGTGCCACTTGGCTTAATGATAATCAATCACGAGACGAGATGGGACTTGGAATTCTTCTACCCTTCACGTGTGATGGTCAAAAGTTCGTTGCATTAATCATGAGAGATTGAGCGCAATAACTGTTACAGCTCATGAAATTTCTCCTACACTACTTACCCTAAGATATACATGCTCATAATATAGTGAAGTAATTAGGATTATTCCTCCCTAATTCAACACTCTAATGATCTCTTCATAGTATTAGCAGTGTGCATGTGCATGGATGTGAATCTGTCATGATGTCATTTGGTAACACGTGTCCCGCTTTAATCTCAAAGTCATGAAATTTTGATGAATAGGTGACCTGTGTCCTTAGTGGAGGTGACTCAGCCCATGCCCTTCTGGCGCCGATATTTTCATTTTCATACCAACACACACTAATAATTTTAAGGAGAAGGGTGCGGTTAACAATTCATATCATATTACCCATGATTCAAGCTATCGAAATATCTAGAGATCCAACTAGGGAACAAATTATCTATCCGTAAATATCAATTAATTTTTTTAAAATATTAGTTTTAGTTCATAATAATATCTAAACAAACATCTTAAATCACGTATAAAAAAGATATATATATATATATATATATATATATATATATATATATATATATATATATATATATATATATATATATGCAAAATCTTACTTAAAGTAATACTGAAAAGTGGAATAAAAACTTATCAAATTCGATTATTTAGGTTAGCTTTCAAAATTTAAAAATTCTAAACCTATTATACATTAAAAATGTCTCAAAAACATTTAAAGAAAAATCTAATTTTTTTTTAAAAATAAAATCACATTAAAAAACATTCAAAAATATTTGCCTTAAAACATCTAAAATAAACTGATAGATCGAGAAAAGGAGAGGAAAAGATAACGGTGGCTTCAAACGGGGAGAGAGAGGAAGAGAAAGAAGGAGTTTGAAGGTAGAAGTAAAAGAAAAGGAAGAGATATTGAAGAGGCAGAAAACATGGTACGAATACAATCGTTGACTGATTTTAAAAAATGTTGACTTCCTAAATTTTCTTAAATAATAATAAGCAAAAATACAAAAGAGTAAAGATTAAAACTTGACTAATTATTAACTTAAGAAGTTGGTTTATAATTAATTCAATTCATTTAACTTAATTCTGTTAATTTAATAATCTAACAAAACATTTTATTCTATATTTTTAAATATTAATAATTAACTAATAACAAAAAATAATAAAATTTCATCGCTCCATAGCATTCTTTCAATTAATTTGTATATTTGTGAGGCATAGAATTTGTGAAATAGGAGGGCCAACTAGGGACGTGAGAGGGAGGAATAATGGAGAGGGGTCACGTGAGGAGAGGGGCGGAGGAAACGTAACGTCTGAAATTGGTTGGAGATGTAACACGTAAACAAGGGATCGGAAGTGGTGGCCCAAAGTATTAATTGTAGAACTACATCACACCAACTCGCCACAATAATGAATTGAGTTGGCATTCGGAAACGGGTGTGCTCATGCCTTTGATTGTTTGCCCTCGAATCAATGGAATTCACTCAATAATTTCATAATGTCCATGCAAATAGCCCCCTCCTGCTCCTCCCCTATATATAAGGGATCTCTAATACCTGTTTTCTTCCGTGGCAGGGTACACACACATACACAATATTCATTAAATTAAGCAAGCTAGAGCTACACTTAGCTTCCCTTCAATTCTTCTCTAGCTCTTCTTTCCATCGAAACCATGCCTCAAGTCGCTACTGAAATTTTTATCGTTGGTGTTATAGGTATACACACATACATGCACAATTAATTGATTGCTCTCTAAATATATATTCTTTTTCATTCTCCTTCCAAGCAATTCACTGATTTTCTATGTTATGTTTATGTATAGGTAACATTTGCTCCTTCATTTGCTTTCTGGCACCTTTGTAAGTATACATTCATACATATATAACTTGAATTAATGTCAACGCAGAGGCAGTAGCCAATACTAACTAATAGTACAAATGGAATGAATGCAGATCCACATTCTATCGAGTTTGTAAGAAGAAAACAACGGAAGGGTTCCAGTCGATTCCGTATGTGGCGGCGCTGTTCAGTGCAATGCTTTGGATATTTTATGCTTACATAAAGAAGGGCGAAATACTTATCATCACCATCAACTCATTCGGTTGTTTTATAGAGACAATTTACCTTGCCATCTATCTCACCTATTGCCCCAAGAAAGCTAGGGTACGCTTAATTATTATACTGCTCATGCATGTATTGCTCCTTATTAATTAATTCATATAATAAATCACTCTTATTATACTATGTTTATGTTGTGTAGATATTCACGTTGAAGCTGATATTCATGTTCAACTTGGGGGGAATATTCTTGGTTGTCCTTCTCACACACGTTCTAGCAAAAGAAAGAACAGCTCGTCTAGAGCTTCTTGGATGGATCTGCGTCGTCCTTTCCACCAGTGTCTTTGCAGCACCATTAAGCATCATTGTGAGTTAATTCATTTATACTATGTATATTTGATTAACAGAATTATTAATTGAATAATGATGTGATATATGCATTTTCATGTAGAGAGTGGTAATTCGCACAAAGAGTGTGGAGTTCATGCCCTTCAATCTTTCACTGCTTCTCACAATAAGCGCAATAATGTGGATGGCATATGGCATTCTTCTCAAGGATATCTATGTTACAGTAAGTACTAGTGCTAAGTGCTAACCTATATACACATATATAGTTACTTATGTCTTGTGTTTCTAATGTTAGCTTCTCATGCATGTTAATAATACAGCTTCCGAACATAGTGGGAGTGACATTCGGGACAATACAGATGGTGCTGTATTGTATATACAGGAAGAACAAGCCCGTAAGCAAGGATAATGATGAGAAGCTGCCTCAACATAACGGAGAAGTTGAAGCTACCACCCCTCAGGCCCCCATTGATATTGAGATTGGAGATCAGAAGAAGCAGCAACCAGACAACAACCCTCCTACTCCTGTGGAAGCCACTAATAATCATCAAGTGCAAGTCCAGCTGCAACAACAGAAAGTGTGACAAGTTTGAAGATCCAGTTGTGTTGTGTTGTGCCTCTATCTGCCATGTAAAATTAATTCTAAGGGGAACACACCCACCATACCTATATACATACTATATATATCTATCTTTATCTTTTTATATATATCTACCTAGCTATATATATACACATACTTCATGATTCTCATCCATCTTCCTTCTATTTTAAGTATGTACTTCTTATCATAAACAAAAATTCTCAATTTCATACCTCTTCTGTCCCAAATTATCCCAGCCATTTTTTTTAGTAAATTCGGTAAAAAATAAACCAGCTTATTAAAACCTTTAAAATTTTACTAATATATTGGCTTACCATCATACAGCACTTAGTTGCTTTACAAGTAATTATGATTAGCTGATGAGACAGATTTTGTTTAAGAACATATGCTACTGTTCTGTAAAATTAAACTTCTTTGAACGGAGATAGTTTGATTTACTTCAATAAAATTATTTAGACTGTGCGTAATTTTGAACAACATTTAATGAATCTAAGTGTAATTTGTCAAAGCACGCACACAGAATTATTGCTGATTAATTAAAGGAGGGGGACAAGGAGAAATTAAGATTTAATATTGTAGGACAAAAAATTTGCATTATTGAAAGGGACTGAACAACTCAACGAGCTACGCTGCAATGTCTGGTCAATTCAATTCATGCCTCTGTTCATACTTCATTCATCGGGATCGTGCAAAACCGAAACTGAGGACAATCACTGTCTCTCACTGCTTGCATTGATGATTCTGATCAATTCTTCAATTTTCGCCCATAACAGTATAATTGTACACAATTCTCCTCGCTCGTCATAAACCCTAGCTTCCTCTATATGATATTTGTCGAAACAATTGTGGGATGGGAGATTTTTCAATACAGATATTTAAAACGTTTTTTTTTAAATATTTGTTATTAACTAAAATTTAATATATATAATTGATTAAATTATATTATTTTTAACAAAATTAGATCCGATAAATTGATTTGGTCAAAAAATTGATAAACCAAATCTTAAATGGATTTAAATTAATATTTTTTTATATAAAATAACTACAATAACCTTATTATAAAAAATGATTAAAATATTTTTATTATATATTTTTTAATTTTAAAAATTCTAAATTCTAATCCTATAACAACACAAAAAAAAAATTAGAATTTAGAGTTCTTTTATATATATATATATATATATATATATATATATATATATAAAAGAATATTTTAGTTCTTTTTTATAATAAAAATATTGTAATTATTGTTTATAAAAAATATTAATTTAGATCAATTTAAAATATAATTTATCAATTTTTTGGCCAAATCAATTTATCTGATCTAATTTTAATAAAAATAATAATATTTAATTAATTATATGTATTAAATTTTAATTATCTAAACACATCTTTAAAAAAAACGTTATAAATGTTTTTATCTAAGTAGCTCTTCGTAGGATTCATTCCCCTGATTATGTTAACTTTATTATTACCTCCTTTTCCCACTTCCTAGTACACTTTATTAAATTCTGAATTTTTCTTTATAATTATAGATTGTCATCTCTTTTTTACTTCTCTTTTTCTTTGCGTTTCATTTAATTTACTTTCTAAATCATGGCTTTGTATTTTGGCTATTTCATCCACTTTACTTTCTTAAGAATTACACCTGTATATTTGTTAAGGTCATAAGGTCAGTATATAGCTAGGAAAAATTGTTGAGAGTAATAATTATATTTTGATCTTTTTTATGTAATATCCACTATTGTACAATGTCCAGTAGCCACAGAACGTGGCATATGTGTGTGGAACTTTTATAACAGTAACAAAAGTCGGATGGCTGGATTTGAATAATGGAGATTATTTGTTGAATTTAATATTGATGTATTATTAGTATAATATATTTATTTAAATGTTATTAAGTAGTGAAAAAAAATTTAATAAAAAAGATTTTTTTTTTGTATATTTAACCAAATTTTAATAATAAAGTAAAAAAATTAAAAAAAAAGTTTAGAAGTTATAATTTATATTTTTTAAAAAAATTTGTTTTTTAGTTAAAAAAATATTTTTAATATAATAAATATACAAAAAAATACTTTTATATAATTGTACCCAAACATAATTATTAAATAAAGAGAGATATTTTTACATAAAATTTTTAAATATAAAATTATTTTATCTCTTTAAAAGATTTTTTAAAAAAAGATTTTTTTTTGTAAAAATTTATCTAAACAAGCTCAAAATAGTTTTATACGTGTGTGTGCATTTAATTATATTTTGTCATGTCAGCAAAATAACTATTATTACATTAATGGTCATCTAAAAAATTAAATATAATTAAAGGATTGTATAAAATATTTTATACGGTTAATACATTAAAATTAAACTCTTATTATTTATGTGTACGTTTGCATCATTAATTTTTTTTTTTGAGTAATTTCATTTTCTACGTGATTTTTATATATACTCTTGTCTATTCTTTTTAATTTAAATTTTTTAGGTAAGTAATTTTATACACTATAATTTTTATAACTAAAAAATTTATAAAATCTGTAAATATAACTATTTATATATCTTTTTTATTAATTTAAATTTTTAAAATAAATAATTTCTTGACAATTACATTCCGATAGAAAATAATCTTCTACTCCTACTTTTATTTTTAAAAAAATACTTTTTCCAATCGCAAAACCAATACAAATGAGTCCAGATATATATATATATATATATATATATATATATATATATATATATATATATATATATATATAAAGTTTAGAGAGTTAACTATAATATACGTCTACTCAACTCAAGTCAATTTTTTTATTTTTAATTTTAAAATTCTAAAATTAGAATAGTGGTATGTTAACCTTTTTTTATATTTAACCTATTTTTCAACTAGTTAACTCTATTTGGCTACACTTTTAATTGAAATAAAGTTGTAAAGTGGTCTCTAAAATTGTACTTGAAATTTAAAATAATTTCTAAAGTTAATAACTATCCAAATTTGTCTTCAAAACTGTATTTCGAAACTCATAATAGTCCCTAAGACACTTTCCATTAAAAAACTGAGTTGGACTGAAACGACGTCATTTTATACTACTAAAAAAAAAAACCTAATCCCCTTCGAGGCCCCCTCCCCAACCATATTCTCACACTCACAATGGTAAACACATGGAGGTTTCCTCAACCCTCTCTGTTGCCACCTCTCGTTGGCCTCTGTTACAGTGTCGCGCTACTCATCCCCTCTTTCCCAACCTAGTCTCTCACACTCAAACACGGCAGAGGCAGAGCACAAAGTCCCAACTTTCTCTATCATCGCTGGCCGCTCGCCAACCTTTGTCTTGTTGCATTGCCATGGAATTCGCCAACCTCCATCTCATCGCCACACTGCTCGCCAGCCTCCATCTCGTCGCCACGCTACTCGCCAACCCCTCTGTGTCACTGCATCATCTCATTTCTCACCATCACTGCTCGCTTCTGCCTCCTTTTGTACTCGTCACGCTCACTGCAGCCTCTCTCTCTACTCGTCGTTGTAGCTGGCTAGCTACTCACGCTTCAGCGCTCTTCTCTGTCTCCCTCTGCCTCAACTCCCTCTTCTCTCCTCTGGTTCGGTTTTCTCTCTCAACCATGGTGAATTTTTTTTTTAATTTTTTTAGTTATTCAATCATTGTTTTTTAATGTTTTGGGTAATTAGTTACTACTGATCCTATTTCAATATAACAGCAATGGTTAATTTTAGTTGTTTTCTATTATGTAATTATTGTTGATTTTTTTATTGTTGTTATTTTTTGTGATTGTTGCTGCTTAGTAGGTTGATTGATACTTGCTGTTTAAGTTGATTGATCCTTTCTGATTGTTGCTGATTTTTTTGTGATCTTTTGTGGTGTTGGTTTTTATTTTTGTGATTTCTTGAAGAAGAAGAAGAATTTTGATTACTTTTTTTTTAATATAAAATGACGTTATTTTGTGCTAACATGGCAGAAATCAGTCCAATTTAATTTTTCGATGGTAGACGATGAACGAAAAGTGCCTTAGGGACTATTATGATTTCTAAAATACAACTTTGAGAATAAATTTAGGTAAATATTAACTTTAAGAACCATTTTAAAACTTGAATACAATTTTAAAGACCATTTTAAAATTTAACTCCTCTCAATTCATTCCCGAGCAGAAGTCATATATATATATATATATATATGAATTTGTAAATAGCTTGTTACGTTATATGCTTAAACCCTCATTTTAATCATTATATATATCTTATTAGTTTTATTTTAGATTGATGAATCTAAAATAATTTGTGGTGTTCCCTACTGAACTATTGTCTTATTACTTTCTGTAGATATATTTTTCAAGGACTATTTTATATGTTATCATATTACATTAACAAAATAAATATTTAAGTACGTCTTATCTAAACAAAGGAAGTGCATAGACGAAGGAGTGGTAGCAGGCAATATTTCTAAAATACTGGAAATATATTTTGTATAAAAGCAGGACTATTAAAAGCTAAAGCAGTCTGCATTAGCTTATAGAAAAGTATTTTAATTTGTTAATGTTATATATATGAATACGAAACATATGAATGGAGGTAGGTGAGTGAATAGGGAGGTTTAATTTATTGGCTTATATCAAAGCACGCATATATAACAAATTAAAAGGGGACCGAGGGAGGTTTGATATGGCACGTAGAATTATTTTTAAAAAAAGATATTTTAAAAAAAATATATACAAATTTCTGTTATTTCTAAAAATCTTATGTTATAGATTAATTGTATTATTTTTAAAATCTTGTTTTATAGATGATGAAACTCAATAATTGTTTTCCCAACTGTGTCCCCTTAGTTTCTTTATTAACCCTAGAAAAATAAATCGTTTCCATCGTAATAAAATTACTTATTTTTTCTCAACAAATATGTAATATTAGAAAATTAATACTATAATAACTAATTTCAATTAATATTATAGGTTAAACAAGTTCAGTATAAAACTATTAAAAATGAATTTTTGTGGAGTTTAAATATCCAATATTTTTCTAATTGAATTTTTTAATTTTTGTTTTTCGATAGCAACCATTGATTGTGTAATGTGACTCCCAAAACTCTCTCTATTACTATTAGATCAACATTTTTGGTAGTTAAACTCAACAATATTTCATGCAAATTTATGATAATTATAATAAATAAGCGCGAGGTGCTTGAACTAGTGTTCATCATCAAAGCAAAATCTTATGCATAACGTTGGTTTACTTAATCAGATAGTTCTTATATAATTATACAACATTATTGCTAGAGGGCCAATGACATTTTATCAATTGAAGCTAATATTTGATCAACAATTACATTCAGTGTATTTTAATACTAACACCAAAAAAAAGTTCAGATGCAGTAGTGCACGTGCACGCATGCTCTTTTCTCAAACGGAAAACTAGATTTCTTTTTCTCAAACTCCTCTTCAAAAATCACTAGCTAAGTATCAATCCTTCCTCACTTTTTGCCATTGTTAATCCCAACCTTCCCTCACCTTTTATTCCTCTTAACTCCACTTTTCTTATACGCTCCAAAGCTATGGATCGGAGACTTGTAGCAACTCAAGAATTAAAAAACCCTCAGTATTGAGGAAACGTGATGGTGTTTTAAATATTCATAATATAAAGAGGTTAAATATTATTATTTAATAGTTATTAACTTTTATTTTTAAGTATTAGAATGCCTAATTTTATATATTTTGATTTGAGAAAAAGATAAACAAATTTTTAACATTTTGTCTTATGAATATTTTAGTCACTAAAAATTGAAAAATATTTTTCAATTCTTAATTTTTTTAAAACATGAATATGTGAATTCTTCTATTCATTTGGACTTGCAAAATATAATAAATACGTCTAACATGAATTTTATTATTCTACAGATGAGACAATTATAACGGTGTTTCACGTGAATGATATAGAAAGGTAATAACAGGACAAAAAAGTCTTCCAAAGCTCAAACGATGTCGTTTGATACTACAAGAGACACGTCGAATAGCCACGATTTTTTTTATTGATTTGCGGTGGTTTAAAACCACTGCGAAATGAAATTCCAGCGGTTCCACAAGCGTTGCCTATTAGGGGTGGGATTTGATTTTGTGGCGGTTTTGAGAAACCGCTGGTACAACCGCAGCAAATCAGATATTCAATTTTACGGCGGTTGTAGAACCGCTGCTATTTTGCTCACTGGATTTAAAAAAAAATCTGCAGCAGTTTTAAAACCGCCGCAAATTTATGTGAGTCGTTTTAAAAAAATGCGACGGTTTTGAACCGCCGCAATTTCATACGTGAGCTTTTAAAAAAAAAAACGCATTTATAAACTCATACCAAATTTGTAGTTCAAATGGGAAGAAGCACCAAATCATTCAACCCTTTATAATAGTTATAATAAATAACTCAACACTTTATATTTACCACAAAACCTCCTCTAATGTAAAGGACAAGTGAAAAACACCGTTGAGAAAAAAACTTTTCTAGTGTAATCCTTTCTCAGGTAAATACTACTCAATCTTAGAAAAAAAATATAATATATAAATCAAATTAAAACTTAACTGCACTACTTATAATGAAACATGGCTCAATTGATCAAAAAGTACAAAAAATTTATTTGATATATAAATGACCAATCAGATTATCATGGGTTATGACTCATCTCTTCACATAATTTATGGAACCACCGCCAAACTTAAAAAAAAATAAAAATAAACTTGTTGAACGAATACGTGAAACAAGGAACTTCTAAAAACACAAAAGAATGAAGATAAAATAGATGAAAATAAAATTGAATCTAACCACGCAAGTACATCAACTTTGTGAGCAGTAACTATGTAATTAAAACTAACCAAACAAGTACACTAACTTAGTGAAGATTTTTCTAAATGAAAAAATGAAAGAAAATTGAAAGACAATCCTTACCTATCTCCATGCTTTTTTGTTGGGCTAATTTAATAAACTTTTCAACTTTTTTCGATCTAGTGAGTAGCTTATCTCAAGGTTCTGGAATCATCTATACAAACCTTAAGCCTCTGGATATAAGATAAATATCTTTGGTCCTAAATATGACATGTAAGAATACCATAAACATTAATTAAGATACAGGACAGTATAAAATATTATATCCCTTACAAGCAGTTTAAAAAATGGCATAAGAACAAGTTAAGCATATATGTATAAATTTCAACTATCAATTTATAAATATACAATTTATAAAGAACTAACATGTAACAGTGGTAACCTTTTGATAAACTTTACCACATAGTGATTTGCTTTGATAACAATAAATGAGGATAGTTTGCTTAAAATGGTTTGGGCATTTATGACCCACTAACACATTATTGACAAGAAGAATGCTTATGAAAATTAAAACCCAAAAAGCATGAATCAAAGTTAAGAATAATTATGCTAAAGTAAAGATGATGCTCCAAAAATTGTCCACCATACTTGGATCGCATGGTTTTGAAAATTGAACCGGATCGGCCGGTTCAACTGGAAAAACTGGGAACCGGTCACCTAACCAGTCCAGGTAAGGTCAGAAATCGACTGGCAAAAAACCGGTAAAAAAATCGGTTGAACCGGCGATTAACCGGTGAACCGAGAGAACCGTCCAGTTTTTTACGGTTTATTGGTTTGCATATTAAACTTCAAAACGGCGTCGTTTTGAAGGAAAAAAAAAAGAAAAGGGCTATCAGCTATGCACGAACCCTAATAGCTACCACCCTCAGTATCTCAGTATCTCTCAACTCTCACCCTCTCACCCTCCCACAGCCCTTCATCGCCGTCGCACCTCTCCTCCATCGCCGTCGCGGAGCTCCTCTCCTCCATCGCCGTCGCCCAGCTCGCCACCTCCACCGTCGTCGCCCAGCTCTCCACCTCCACCGTCGTCGCCGGTAATAATCTGGCTTCCACCTCGGTTCATGTATGCGAGCATGTTTCTGTTCATGGTTCTGTTCCTATTTGAGTTCATGTTCCTATTTCTGTTCATGTTTCTGTTCCTCTCTATCACAGAAAACATGCTCTTTGATGTTTTTCTGGATTACATGATTTTGAGTTGCTGCTTCATGTTTATCTGGATTACATGATTTTGGTTTCTGTTTGATGAATCTTGAATCTGTTTTTGGCTTTCTATTATGATGCGTTGAAGGCAGCTGGGGATTATTTTTGCTGCTTCAATTTTGCTGCTTCATGAATCCGAGTTCAATTTTTGCTGCTTCAATTTTTGCTGCTTCAATTTTCCTGCTTCAATTTTGAGTTGATGTTTCATGAATTTTGCTGCTTCATGAATCTGAGTTCAATTTTTGCTGCTTCAATTTTGCTGCTTCAATTTTGAGTTGCTGTTTCATGAATTTTGCTGCTTCATGAATCTGAGTTCAATTTTCGCTACTTCAATTTTTGCTGCTTCAATTTTGCTGCTTCATGAATCTGACTTCAATTTTTGCTGCTTCAATTTTGAGTTGCTGTTTCATGAATTTTGCTGCTTCATGAATCTGAGTTCAATTTTTGCTGCTTCAATTTTTGCTGCTTCAATTTTGAGTTGCTATTTCATGAATTTTGCTGTTTTATTTTTTGTTTAGTTATCAATTTTGATGTTTGAAGTTGTTTGTGAACCTCTAATCTTAAGTAATGGATAATTTATTATGTGAAATATTAAATTTTATTAAGTTATAAATTATTGAATTTTATTAAGTTTAATAATTTTATTTAATATTTAATTAAACCGATTAAATCAGTGAACCATTGAACCAGTGACCTCACCGGTTTATTGACCGGTCCGGTTCTCGCAACCTTGTTGGATCCACTTTAGATACTGTATGCATGCACTGGTATCACAACTTTAATTTTTCAAATTATTGGCCAAAAATTGTCCTAATTGGTTTTCAATTGTTTAAAAATTAAAATGGACTAAATCACATTTAAACCATTCAAAACATTTAAAGCTTCTTGAGATAAAAATGTACTGTTTATTCGTAATATAAACAATATCATTTCGTCCCAGTATTTCACCATTGCTCATAAAGCTTTGGGGGGAAAAGTCCTTAGAAGATTGCTTGCAGAAGATTTTTATTAAATAAGAGTGAATGCTTTAGTAAATGAAGCTTGCAAAGAGGATGTAGTACTCTAAACATTGATGCACTCACTTGCCATATATGTATTGGGCCAAGAAAACCCATGTATTCCTTTTGAACTTTAATGAACATTTACTTCAGCCAAATGAGCAAATCAGCAATTCTACTTTGTTTTTTCTTCTGGAACTTGAGGTCCAACGGGCTAAAACTCCAGTTTGAGACCTGCAGAGCAACTTCCTTTGCATTTTTCTTGCCTAATTGATTTTTCCACATCCCTTTGCTAGAATTCCTCATAGATTGGATCTTCCATCAATGTTTTATCCTGCAAGGAACCTTTTGTGAGGGGATATACTTAATCCAAGTTACTGGAATGCAAGTGAAAGACAAACATAACATGGACATCACTTGGAAGTGTAGATCTCTTGATATGGATACTAAACACATGTGTGTTGACCACAAGATAGAAATGGATGAGCAAAGCTTTTTTTTACCCTCTTTTCTAGAGACAATGACAACCACTTAGTAATCTCACCATGCTTTCCTAACAAGAAGCTTCGCCGATAGAAGAAAGCGAGAAACCTAGGACACCTTCGAGCTAAAAAATACATGAATTTTCTTTTTCTTGTCCATTTGTCCCAGGCTCTTCGTCTCTGTTTCCTTGAACCCCATGACACAATGAGACCTTTAACTAACATTAGAATTCATTTTATGTTCAAAATTACCACTAAATGTATAATTCATCATGGGGAGACTATGGCCCTTGCAAGCACTTGCCAATGTTAGGACACCAATAACATTAACACCAATAGATTCTATTTTGTTAGCCTCAAACCACTTCAAATTAAATGCACTAGTGAAATCATCAACATTAAAAACATGAGCAGGCTTAATAGTCACAATATCAACCAAGATTCATGACCTATCCTCTAAGATCCCCTTTCCAAACTCAAAGGGTATCACTTGATTCTGACAAATTCATAAAAATATTTGTAAAAATTATTCTCACACTACAATTTAGAAATTGGTTTAGATATTGAATTGAATATACTAAAAAGATTTTCTATTGAGCTTTCTCTTCTTCTTCGATAAAGCAAAATAATCAATTTAATTAGTAGAAAAACCTAAGAACAAAATCAGAACCAGGATTTAGAATGCATAAAAAATCAGAAAAAAAACCATAAAGAGAAACCAAAAGTGAAGGTGCAAAGCAGAAGGAAGGAGGCACGAGCAGCGAGTAGATCTGGGACAGAAGATCCTTTTTGCTATGAGTGAGGGGCACTTATCCTTTTGTAAAAACATGAAACCCTAGCAAAAAAAAAAAAGAAGATAAATAAACGACAATCCAAATAAAGAAATAAAGGAAGAAGGAGAAGAACATGCAACGGGTGTGGTGGAGGTGACGGTGACAGGATGCTCGTGTCACTACCGCAGATTCGAACCGCGCACAACACTACACGGATGAGATAGCTAGCAGATCTGGCAGAACAGAGGAGGAAGCAGAAGAAGTAGAGGAGCTAGCACAACGTAGAATCTTTGGAGAGGTGCAGAGATGATGATGGAAGTTGGAAAGAAGAGAACTGCGTTGTAACTAGTGAGAGTGAAGAAAATCAGAATGAGAATTGAGATAGAGATCTGAAAAAGAGGGGCATCTGATTGAACCCTGAAAAGAAAGCAAATAGCGGCTTCTCTAAAATCTGCCACGATAATCGTTGCTAAATTGCAGATAGTGGCTATTTTTAAAACTGACTCTAATAAAGCACTGCTATCTATCGTGTGTCTTGTAGTGTGAGTCTCAATTCCCTTCCAAACTAGTTCTAAGTGAGTGAAATTATTGAGACTCTCTGCACCTTTTATTTCGTCTTCTTCGATCTTCAGGTAATACTATGCTATCTTCATTCACTTCTTCTTAGTTGGTGTTTTATGTGCAATGCATCAATCAATTGCTTCATTTAAATTAGCTTACTTGTTCCCTATTATTTCACTTGTTTTCTCTTTATCCCACTCATTAATCCACCATCGTATCTACTTGTGAGTAATCGAATTGGGGCACCGCATAATCTTAGCTTGCCCACCACCTGTTTGATGAAATTTTTGATAATTTGAATTTTCAACACCTCTTCATTATTTGTAGGGCTCTCTCTTTCTCTCTCTCTTTATAGATTTTTTTACATTTTTCTTCAATATTTTTAGACCCAATAATTATAAAAGTTACTTTCTTTTTTGTTTAATTACTCTCTCTACATTTGCGACCTTACTCTGTATACTCTGTTGCTTAATTGCTACTTGGTGCCTGCGTTACCATACTCTTATTAGTGTCTTGGAAACAAAGGAAGTTACTAGCTACTACTACTGCAGTGTATTAAAGTAAAGAAAAAAAAAAGATGTGGTTATCCCTCCTCCAGTAAGGCCTCCAAGGATCACACAATTTCTAATGACGTTGTTTGAGTATAAAGGAAGAAATTGATAAGGACTCAAAGGCACTTGAAGCTCCTACCGGAGGAGCACCGTAGGGAACCGCACCGCCATGACCAACAACAGCAGGTGCCATGAATGACCCAGAGTCGAGGATATCGCTGCAAAGAGAAAAGGATTTAAATGTGTGTCCTATGACACCATTTCAGCACTGAGGGTGTCTTTGTCTCTAACCTTTTCCAAACCATCCACGTAGGATACCATAATAGTCACCTCAGTAGAACGGATTCATGTTAGACATTTCCGTTAAATTTTGCAGCTCCAGATTGACAGAGGGATCCAGGTGTCCAAATTTTGAGGAGGTCAAGGACTTAAATGTATTTTTCAATCTTTAAGGACTTAAATTTTCGCGGGACAAAAGTTAGGAATTTATTTGTTCTTTACTCTTTTGATTTTTATTTAGTTAGTAGATTGAATTTTATATTAATTAGTGGTTTAGGATTTTCTTTATTTTAACCTAACATGAGATTATAAATACGTTTTGTGATGAAATCATGTTGTAAAACACTACTGGACTGCTTCCCAAATTCTGCTTGTTGCCGCCACCGTCAATCCCCATTTCAGCAACCATTTGAGCTTCAAAACAAGTAGGATTTTCTTATCTATATCTTAATAAGTGAATGCATGTATTAGATTATATGTTGTACTTTATTTTATGCATTATTGTCAATAATTCTTTGATCTCTTCTTCTAATTATTTGGTAGAAAGTTTGGGGAGGTGCTTCTCCTATATTTAGTCTTGAGATTTTATCTTACATACCTTCTATAATTGTAGTAAATTGCGTTGTTATCTCACATACCTTCTATAATTGTATTAAAATGCAAATTATAATGCCTTGTTCTACAACAATAATTTAGTAAAATACTCCTTATTTTAGTTTTTTTCCAAGGAATTTGTTTGATATATACGGTGACTTAGATAATGATGACATGAAAAAGTTTAAGGGTGGTCCTCAAATAACAAGTTCTATACTTTATTAATCTACAAGTATTGAAGATGATGTTAATTGGATTAGGGATGATATACATCGGACAACAATTGATACATGAATCTTAGATAATCAACCAATGGGAGAAGAGTCTCAAGATAAGCTTGATTTTAGTCATAGAGATATATCAACCTTATGATTTTCTTCATTCTAGATAATTTCATACTCTCAATTCCCTTTATTAATAATTATTTTGTTGAATTGTGAGAATCCTGTAATAGTTTTTAACACAACTCATTAATTTTTTTAATGAAGTATTTTTATGATCAGCTGAGCTGATATTTTTAAGTTAAAAATATTTTGATTTAAAACTAGTCAATTACTCAACTTGTACCTGTGGCTGTTAAAACAAAATAGAGCCTGAAAGCTGTGTAGAGTAAGTTCTTACTTACCATTATTGGTTTAAAAGAAATGAAAACCTTTACACTTTCTTCTTCTGATGTATCTTTTAAAATTTGTTTTCACAGTCCAAAGTCTCCGCATTTAGCTTCAGCTGTTTCACCACCAAGCAGAGCTTTAAATCCACCTCTAGTTCAGTGTACAAGCCATATGTGTCCAATTCGAGTGCACTGGTACGTCAAGCTCTAATACAAAGAGTACTGGAGGATCAAGATCACAGTCACAAATTTCAATTACAGAATGAACTATTCACAATGGAACCTTGTTGTTTAGCATCCCAATTTTGACAATGTGACACAGGTTTTCAGCTTTAACTACAAGCCATTAACACCTTATGAGAGCTTAAGTAAGTTTTTATCTCTCACATGATCATAGTCCTAATCTCCTAGATGGTTTCTTGAACTTGTATCGGGTTCTTTCTTGGTACTTATTGGTTTTAACACTAAAAATTATTATCAGTTGAGATTGATCTGGTTCATATTATCAGCTATACAGGATAGTGGTGAAGTATGAGGATGGCCGAAAACTACGCTCCTTCACTTTCAAACAAGAGGATCAAAGATACCCAAGCTGGATTAAAAAATTCCAAGCTTTCTTAATTTAACTTTTGGTGGCTTAGTTTATACTATAAGTTTCTCCATTTATCAAATGGTTAAAGAAGGGATATGCTGCAGCCAAGAGGTGCAAGCTGTGAAAAGGCGAGTACTTTTGGAAACTTTAGCTGGCCAATTACCCTAGAATGTAATTCAGTTTTCTTCAAAGCTAGCAATGATTAAATCAAATCCAGATGGAAAAACCTTATTGGAACTTGCAGATGGGTCTAAGCTTCTTGAAAAGGTTAGTAGTGCATATTCTAGTTTAATTAGCTCAACTCAATTCGTCTTAGCTATCCATATATATTTATCCAACAATGTAACAAAAAGTAGCAGTATAACAACAAAATGAGTAATTAGTTATGTGATTGAAAAATAATGGCAAATTATGATTTTCTCTGACAAGTTAGTCTCATGAATAATTAGATTTTGATAAGTTGTGATGGAACTCGATCACCAATAGCAACGTGGATGGGGTTTCCTGAGGCAAATTACGTTGGTCATTGTGCTTTTCGTAGACTTGCTTCTTATTCAGCAGGACAACCTTATGGACCAAGAGTAAATTATATCTATGGTAGAGGGGTGCGTGCTGGATATGTTCATGTTTCTCCAACAAAAGTTTATTGGTTTATCAGCTTCAACAGTTCATCCCCATGTCTTAAATGATAGCTCAAACATAATTAGATTATCCATATAGACATATTAATTTTGTATTTAATCATGTAAGCATATTGAAGAAGTAGAAAAATTAACTTATTGGACCCACTACAAGAAACATCGTTAAAATCAACGGTTAATCTGTCGATAATATTAAAATTTGACGGTAAAATGGAAGGCGGAGGTGGTCGCTATTAAGCTTGTCGATTTTTCAAAATTCTAATAAAATCGACGGCTTGTCTAGCCATCGATAATGATTTAATAAAATCGACAGTGCTTCTGTCTATAATATGAGCTTGAGAATTTTACATTCTTACTAAAATCGACAACGTTGCCATCGATATTATTATACGCCATTTCTCTCGATATTTGATTCAATAAAATCGACAATATTTTCGTCTATAATATGCTTACTAAAATCGAAAACGTTGCCGTCGATATTTGATCCAGTAAAATCGACAAAGTTGCCGTCGATTTTTGTCTATAATATGCTTGCTAAAATCAACAACCTTGCCGTTGATTTTATTATTTAGATACCGACAAATTATTTATCTATATTTTATTTTTCTGTCTATTTTAAATTTAAAAAGCGACAACTTTGCCGTCGATTTTAATAGTTTATATGTTTTAATTATCTTTTCTATTTGAATAATAGTAAATAATTAATGCAAATAAACTTTTAAATATAGAAATAAAATTTATATAGCATATTAGATAACAATACAAATAATCTTTTAAATATAAAAATAAAATTTATTCTAAATATTAGATAACGAGTTTACAAACTTATCAAAATAATAAATAATCCTCTAACATAAATACTCAAAGATAAGATAAATAACTAAACTTAGACTTATATTCGTTTAAATTGCAATCTACTAATAATACAAAATATTCAAAGTAAAGTAATTAAATAACCTACCTATACTCGTCTAAATAATCATCCGAGTCATTAAGATAGTCAGAATCATCCTCCCTTTGAGAACTTTGTGGTTGTCCTGGTCACTACAGAATAGGTGGAAGTTTTCTACTTAGACTAGGGCTGGAGTTGTGCTTTTCTGAGAGTTTGAAAAAGTAAAAGGAGGATTGTAATACTGAGCTTGGAAAAGCTATGATTGTAACATGCTCACTATAACACAGCAAATCACTCGGGTTCAGTAGAATGAAGAAAACTAAAATCAAATGGCAAAAACATAGAGTTAAGCAATCATGTTATTGCAATACTGATGTACCTACTCTTTCAATGTTTTAGCACAATACGGAGTTATTTTCTTATATAATTTGCAGTAATCTTTCTACATCCTTCCTAGAAAACCTATAGCATTTAAGGATCTTAGAGAGTTATCATATAATTCAATACGGGCAGGGTAGTATTTTGGTCAGGAACCTCTTCTACACACAGTCTGAACACTATACATGTGTGTTAATTAATTTTTCTCTCTTTCTTTCTAATAAAGAAAATGTTAACTAGTTATGCAGGGTAGTAGTAGTAGACTAGTAGTAGTGGTCCCTAAATAAACTTTATAAATTTTCTTATTAGAAAATTTGGATTAAACAAAGATATCAACATATCATACACTTTTTTGTTTAATATTATTGTAGTAAACAAAATGAAAACCCTGTAGAGTCAAGCTCGTAATAGTTCCTCATTGGGAATAACAAAACTTTATTTGATTAAAAAAGAAAAAGAGAATAACAAGGCAGAATATATAGAACATAATCAGCAATGAATGCTATTCATAAGGAGCATAAGGAGATAGAATTTACCCTCCACTCAGTCCACCATATTTTTTGAATATCATCATCTGCCTCATCAAAACTCAGCCAAGGCTTGTTGTAGTTTTCCTTAAAAACCTGAGAAATATGCTTCAATCCAGACTTAGGTGGGTGCCAACTACATCAAAAACCAAATGTCACCATTTATAAAATTTAAAACTGACATGAAAGAAGCAAGCATGCTCTATTTTGTGGGCTCAAAATATCTTAATATATGAAATCTATGTCCAAACTACCAAAAGCTAAAGTGTAACTAAAATCTCAAAGAACTAAAGCATGAGATTTTGATTATAAACCACGAAAAAAAAACAACATCACCCTAATAATGTATGGTAAAACTGCATCAGATACTAACAAGTCAAAACTGCAATGTAAGTATAATTCCACCATCTGACAAGTACTATAGCAGCAGCATCCTGACAAATAATATTGCACGAACTACTACCAGTATAACACCAACCATGAGTATATAGATCAATCTTAATGTCGATCAACTGTTTAAACGTCCCACATTAACATCTGGCACATGACACCTAACTAAATCTCGTCTGAGAAATTCATGAGTTTTAGTACATACATCCACAAATTCATTTACCCCTTTAATAAAACTGGGTTTAAGACCCTGCCTCTGATCATATGTTTTATCATACATCCAACTTCGGTTCTGGTTTTCCATTATTAATTTAATTTTCTGCATATCAAAGGGATAATATTCACTTTTTAATTTTTTTTTCAACGAGAAACTACAACAAATAAAAGTCTTATCATGAATATAATTTATACTTTCACCATGAATGGTTTACACAAACAAGCATACATAAGTAAGTATAGATAAGCATGCATAATAATTTAACAGAGATAATAGAGATAAAGATAAATTAAAACTCAATAGTTTAACAGAAATAATAAATAAATAAAAAAGTAGAAGGTTAAACCTTAAATAGCTTTTCTGGGAGTCTTAAACTCTACCAATACTTCTGATAGTGTAAATGGATACCACTGCAACTTTGATAATACTTGTGACTATATCAATCCTTCCAAAAAATATATATAGGCACATGAACACTAAAAACAGAGGAAGAAATTTTAACCATGAATATCTGAAGTACATGAATTTATATATATGATAAAAATTGTAGAAGTGTTAAAATTGTATCCATGGAAGAAGAACTCCCCTTTGGTTATGAATGTAAATAATTTCAACTTCACTAATAACTCAAAGGATAAAAACAGAATATATAAAAGTGCACTAAATCAAAGTAAACGTGAATCGCCTAATGTTTGACATCTAGTACAAAACTATAATAATTAAGAAAGGATTATTCTCCAAGTAGCGTGAATCACATAAATTATTAAAAAATATATCTGTTAAATAGTATATATTTAACATTATATTTTTGTTCAACTGCTTTACATCCGTAACATAAGATATCATTAAATATATAATAAATGATTGATAGTGTTTTGCTAATTAAATATCTTCACATCATCACTTCACAGAGTTTGGTAAAAGAACCTAATAAAGCAGGATTAAAGAAAACTTCCACATCAGTCCAAAAGTTCCTAAAAGAGCTTGTTAAAATTGGTGATGTATTTTTAGCCCTTTCTTTTTCCTTCTAAATATAGAAGAAAGAAAGTAACCTAATTTAATTTAATTGACAATAAATTTTATTTATCTGAATAATCAGATTTCCCTGGATACAGATTTTCTTCTAAAAAAATCATGCAACTATCTAAGGGAATCTTGGAATGCCATTTTACTAACTTCTACATACAGATGAACTGGTAATGTGTTTTCATGATGAGAAAATAGGGAATAGCAAGTGACATAACAGTAAAGCGCAACAAACACACACTTCTTTATATGGAAATTTGGCTAAGTACACATTTAGTTGAAGCATGAATACTCCAAAAGATGAAAAATAAAAAACGAACATGACATGTAAATATAACACTTTAGAATAAAATTGAGACACTGACATAACTATAACTATGCCATTTGAGCATTCTATATAGATAGCAGGATTTCAACAATTAAGAATTCAGCATAGTTGTATGTATCTCAAACAGCACACACATCACGCAAGAACACATAAAGGATCAAACCTAATTAATATATTTCCTCTTGGATAAACAAAACGTAGTTGATAAGTTAGAAGTGAAAAGAATTCAACTATGAGCGATGGTTAAGCATAAATCAAAAGAATTCTGGATATTATAAGCAATCATCAATTTAAGAAATAAAGTGTAGATATATCAAAAATAGAGGAAAAAAATATAGTACACAAAAATCACGATAATAAATCAGAACACCAGAGGGAGCGAATGAGCTACAGAACACTTTAAAACGAAAAATTTATGAAAATCAAGGAAGATGCATAAACCAAAATATAAAAGAATAATATAATCCTCTTCAAAAAGTACTTTCTTAGATTTTACCTTTTTGCTTTCTTTTCCCTACAAAGCTTGTTTTGTTAGTTTTAGAATTCTGTATCATGCATCTCATGCTTAGCTTATTCAAACCAAGCAATAAATAAAGCATATTTCATCAATCACGATGATGTCTTCATCAGCAGCAGCTCCTTCAAGTTACCGAAAACCTAATTCAATTCCAGCAGTAGTGAAGAGAAAGCGAAGTCAACCAAGAAGACCAGGCAAGAAATTAAAGAATACCTAATATAGCTTGAAATCTGTTATTATATATGTGAATTGATGAATTGAAGCATGCAGATCCAGAGGAAGAAGTAATAGCTCTATTGCCAAAGTCACTGATGGCGACGAACCGTTTTGTGTGCCACATATACAAGAAAGGGTCGAACCTGCAGCTGCACCGGCAAGGGCACAACCTGCCGTGGAAGCTTCGGCAGCGGGAGAAGGAGGTGGTTGTACGGAAGAAGGTTCACGCGGGTTGAACGAGGGAATTTGGGAAATTTGCGTTTCTGAACTTTGGATGCGGGTATATGTGTTTTTAGTAATTAAAATCGACAGCATATTTGTCGATTTTAATATAAAAATAATAATACATATAACGTCTATTTTATAAATTAAATATACACTATTTATTTCATTTAAGAAAGTGATCTAGACCGTTTAAATTTATCAACGGTAACGTTGTCGATATTTTAAATAATAAAATAGACACTATATCTGTCAATTTTAAAATAAAAGTAATTCCCACCCCCTCTTCGTTGATAATATGACGATAGTTAAAAGATATTTATTGCATCATAAAAAAATCGACAACCATGCTGTCGATTTTATTATTTTATTTTTAATTATCCTTATTTTAAAATATCGACAGCAAGTTGTTGAAAAATATCGACGGCAGAAATAGCGATTGATTTTTTGCGTCGATAAATATGCTATTTCTTATAGTGATCAATTTTGATGTTTAAATATCTTGGGTTTAATTTGTAAAGTGGGTGTAGAATATGTAATTGAAGAAAAAGATTTTAATTCAATATTTTGTGCATTTAAATGTTACTAAAGATCTATTGCAATATTTTTTTTATTGTTAGCAAAGAAAATCTTTTGTAACATTTATTAGAGTATTGCTATAGAATATCTATTGTAACATTTTTTAAAGTATTATTAGAAAGACTTATTGTGATATTTTTTAAGTATTATATAAAATATCTATTGTCACATTTTTTAAGTGTTACAAAAAATATTTATTGTAACATTTTTCTAAATGTTACAAAAATTATCTATGTTAACATTTTTCTAAATGTTACAAAAATATCCATCGTAACATTTTTCTAAGTGTTATTATGAATGGTCTATTGCAACATTTCTCATAATATTACTATAGAATATCTTTTGTAATATTTTTACTAAATGTTATTAAATCTTTAGAAAAATGTTAGTAAAATTTTTTAGTAATATAGAGTATATTTAACATTTGTTAAAATGTTACTAATATACATAGGCAATATTTTAATATGATTTGGTAACATTTTTTAAATGTTAGTAAAAGTCAAGTATGTAGTAGTGTACTTTGTTGTAACATTTTTCACAAGTTATTCTTTAACTAATATAAAAACATGTATAAAGTGTTGTCTTTTAAATACTTAAAGCAACACTTATTTAAGTTTATGTATTACCTTTTCAGATATCTAAAGTAATACTTATTTAAATTTATTTAGAATTATTAATTTGAAAGAATATATAACACACTCTAATAAAATTAATTGTTTAGACTAAATTTAATATAAATAAAGAGAAGATAAGCTAATAAGCTAATATATTGCATATATATTAAATTAAAAATTTATTTCAAATTCAACTAAATAAATTTTAAATACATATACTTGCAGTTACTAATTCAAATCATAATAAATATAACCAAACTAAAAAATACATGGTTTCTTTTATGTTCTTCTTCTTTTCTACTCCAGTTCATCAGCTTCCATTCTCTTTCTCAGTTCTTCCATAATGCCATTATCAGGGTTGATCTCTATACTCTTCTTGCTAGACATGTAGTCAGTTATCTCTCAAGACCTTAGCTTTCATAATCCTCTCCATGTTTACAGTCCAACCATACTCACCTGTGACCAAATAACGAATTGAATCAATAATTCTGTTAGAAATCACAAATTAATATGTTGTTCCATATACTGCTAATATTTTTATTTTTTCATGTTCATAATTATATTGTTAACAATCAAACATAAAAATTTATGAAATATGTTAAGTCAAAAATTTATACATAAAAGTAAAAAAAGAGATTAAAACAACACTTGACCCACATTCTCCTTTTTACTTCTGTAACCAAAGGACTTAATGATTGTTTTGTAATTTATAATATGGAAATGATGATGAAGATCGATGATGATTTGCATAAATAAATCTAACATGGTATTCACATAACTAGGGCTTTGATAATTGCAATCCAATGGCCATTTTTACAAGTTGTAGATTTTACATGTAACTTGCGAGAGGCTGCAATTTAATAAGAAATCAAATAAGAGAATAATTTCAGCCTCAAAACAATTTGATTTCTATATACTAGAAGAGAACATGTCACATTCACCAATGAATCACCTTCTTACTAACCGATTAAGCATAAATTTAAAAATATTATGAAAAAAATAAAAGCTTAAGAAGGAGAATTTATAAAACAATTAAAGAAAAGGATGAGATAATTCTACATCTTCACAATAGAAGGTGAGGGATTTATATAAAATTATTTCATATCTCGTTCCATCAAATAATTAAACAAATAATAAAGTGCCACCATTTTGTCTTGTTCAAAGATCTTTCTCTTCATAATTATAGTCTGCAGTAACTTATAGTAGTATACGGTTTTACTTAAAGTACCTTTCAACATGTTAGAAAAAAATTATTTGCTGAATTGAGCAATTTGAATATTGGAATAAATGACAGCTAATATACTGCTAGTTTCAATTCCAACTAGATTAAAGTTTCTCTAAAATTAATAAAAATGTGTAAAAATATATACGAAATCTGAATATAAAAAAGATATGAACAACAGTTAGGTATATTGTGGGAAGCGCACAATTGAAATCAAGATATTACTATATTAATAGAGTAATTCAAACTATACAAAACTAGTTATATTATACGTCATAGATTAAAATTGCTCTAAATTTAATAAGAATAGGTAAAACCAAAGAAATCTAAATATTAGAAATCCAATCAAGTTTTAAGTAAAATAAAAACTAATTGACAATGCAGTAAACTAATAAACTTTATCTTAATTTTGAGAGTAAATAAAGCATCTTCAAGGACTTCATTGTTGGATTTCCATGTTGGTGGCATGAACTGATTTTTTAGTTACCTTATTGATCATTTTTACATTATTAGCTAAAGAATTAATGAACCACTCTTCATCAAAGATATTAGAGAAATTACTATAAAAAAATAAAAAATATAAAATCTAATTATAATCAGAATCTAAAAAAAAGAGTGAACTTCTAACTGATAAATAACAGAAGTTAATCAGTTACCTATCATTCTGGCAAAAAAATGGGGGCATGAAGCTAAACACACATAAACATAGGGTTCAAGTCTTCCTCTCAATGGATTGGAGACTGAATTTGAGTTAGGTTTTGAATTGGGCCACAGACACCAGCTTCTTGCTCACCCTGCTACCTTGGATATCGCTTGCCACTGTAAACGTAATTCTGGAGATTTGGCATACTTACTCGTCGATTCTACGTGAACACTACTTCTTTGAGATGCAAAGCAAGAACATTAAGAAAAGGAGGAATAGAATCGCAAAAACATACGACTTTGCGAGTTAACTTGCGATTCTAACTACCTTGGAAACAACAATAACAATAACAATAACAATTAACAAATTAAAATCAATAATAATTAATAAAATAAAAAATAACAGTAGTAGAAACTAGCACAAATTAGAAGAGAGAACAGTAAATCAAGAAATAAAAATCAATAGAAAAACAGAAAAAATCAAAAAGCAAAAATATCAAGAAGAGGTTGAATCAGAAATAGAAGAACTAACCTGTCTCAAGCTCCATTCTTGATGAGTTGCTAATGAAGACAGAGTGATAGAGTGCAGGGAGGACGACAGAGAGAGAGAGGCGCTACAAGGATGACAGTGTGCTACTAGGAGAGGACAAGACGTGCAGTGTGGATCCGTGTCGTGGAGAACGATGGAGAGAGAGGCGCTACAGGAAGGGAGAGGAAGAGGAAAGGGTTGTGAGATGCGAATCAGGGTTGGTGATGTCTTGGAGTGGCAATGGCGGAGGTACGAAGCAGAGGGAGGACTGTGGGAGAGGGAGACAATTTCTTCGGCGTTGGAGAGGAAAAGGAGTGAGGAGGTAGAGGACATTTAGGAGCCGGAGGTTAAATTTTAGGTTCATAGGGAAATTGGTAAACAAATAAAATAGGTGAGAATATGATTAAAAGTTTTTTACTAAAATTTTTAACTATGAATAATTTTAGGCAACTTTTTATAAGTGTTATTTATTAAATTTTTTTACTACTCTTATAAAATGTATTTTTATTTGAAAATGTTGTCTTAAATTTTTTTATATTGCAACATGTTGTAAATGTAGTCTTAGATATCAAAGATAACTATTTTTATGGGTAGCAAAAAATTTTATATTTTCCCTGTTCAAAGGAAATTGGCCTAAAATATTGTCTTTGCCTATTTAAGAGAACTTTTATTAAACGTTGTTTCGAATAAGGATTACCATAGACCAAAAATGTTGTAGTAACCAATTGCAGCAAAGCATCCACTACAATTCAAAGCTTCTTCAAGTAATTTGAGGCGCGTATTCCATGTTTCTTGGTTGTCCTTTTAATTGAATTTTGATTTGTTTGAATCTTGATTTTCAAGATTTTTTCAACAAATTCCTAAATCTTGGTCCAAACTTGATGCACATAAGTGCAATCGAACATTCCATTGTTGAATGATGAGTCTATTGAGGTTTGAAGCCATCTCATGAGATAATGGTCTTTTATATTCACTACAGGAAACACAGAGGATAGCGGCGGCAAATTGTCTGCCGTTTCTCCAACTGCAGCAATTTGAGAGGATAGCTGCGATTCCATTTTAGACCTTCAATCTGACATTGAATCAACCTGAATTAGTGTTGAATCCATGTAGCCCCGCCGCTAACCCCAATTCTTATATTGAAGTTACTCAAATTTAATTCATATTTCCCAAAATTAAGAAATAGAGGAACCCGCCAATGGAGAGAGCAAAGCGCACGAACCTCTTTCCTGCTCCATCGTGCCCCACTATATCACCGTCGAGTTGCGTGGTTGCCGAGCCATCTTCCTCTCACCGCCGTCGACCATTACCCTCTACTCTGACGGCTCGTGAAACTGCTAATCCCTCCTCCACAGTGTGCAATACCCTCCCTTGTTTTCTGCTCCACCCGTGCGAGTCTATGCCATCTTTGAGTTGTGTGGCTGCCAACCCATCCTCCTGTCACTACCGTCGAAGTTTCCCCTCTCCTCCACCGTGCGTGAAACTCAAATTTGGGTTTGACTGTGCATCATCATCATCACATCATTTAGTATCAATTCTTGTTCAAATGTTAGCATATTTATACATAGTCAATTATAAGTATGTTGAATTAGGGTTCACCGATTAATTTTGTTAGACTTCTATCAATTTCTTCAGAAAGATATTTAGGTATTGTATTTGAAAATTTGGTGAAATTTGGTATGCTGTATGTATCGAATTGTGACCCTTCTCACTATGTGATCAGTCCCATCAACTGGACATTACGAATTTGTTTGGTACAGTGGTTCTGGTTTGCCATGACAAAGTACAGTATGCTTGGAATTTTTCTTAATCAAAATGTTTTGATTCGTCTCTTCTTATTCTTTCTTTTTTTTTTCCCGAATCAGAATTTGATTATTCTGTTGGTTTATCATTTATTCTAGGTTGTTCCCTTATGTTCTTTTTTATCTTATCTATCTCACATGAGATGTATCTGAATCCAGGTTCCTTCTAATGCTATTGAGCTCTTGTTCAAGCAAATAGTAACTGAGTTTATACATGGTGGATCTCGTCCTAAGCTAATCCTTTAATAGTTTAATGTTTAATATTAGTAGATATTTTTATTTCCATGGTCTGGACACTAAACTTTGATATTTTTATGAATCTCATTGATATTTTATGAGCATTGGCTTAACTAGTAGGAATCATATAGTGTTGGCTAATTGGCCTTGGGTTCAATTCCTACATGTGCTCTTTCATTTTTAGTTTTATAGTAATAACTCCTTTAGCTGGATTGTTGCATACTTTGACCTTGAAATTAGAGAATGCCCCCTTTACTCTTGAACTTCTGCTCACTGTCGGTTCCTCCTTAATTCCTTATGCTTTGCTAATTACTTCTAGTTTGTTATTTTTAGTTTGATTTATTTTGAACTTTCTTTTTATGCACTTTGAAATTGGTTTTGCTCAATTTTTGTACCCAATAATCTATGTTGCGTAGCCCTCTTTCAAATGATGTCGTTTATTCGTTTGTATCTATCTTATGCTATTATGCCTCAGGATTCTTATAATAATTTCTTTCTTGTTCATCAAGCATTGCATGTGCTTTTTATTCTCTAAATCAACTAGTTCATGGCGTTAGTTATAATATAACAAAAAAACTGTGATTACATGATTTCTCAATACACACAAATATTATATTTATAATTCCTTTGAAGCTTATATTTAAATTTGTTTTCTATTTGATATGCAGGTTCCTTGAAAAGTAATCCATGGGCCACTAGTTGATGAGATTCATCAAGTGTTTAGCTCTTGGATTTACCAGGTTAGTGTCCTTTAAACCAATTTAGTGTTTATTGTCTTTTTTCTTTTTCAACATATAATGGTATGTCCTATTGTTTTCAAAATATTTAAATGGGTTTGCTTTGTCCATAAGCATGTCATTTGCTTCCTATTTATTTGTTTTATTTATTTTTTGAAGGTTATTAGGCTTTAAAAAGATGAAGACCATGCTGAAGTTGAATAACTGTGAGTTGCATTATTTGGAATAGTGAGAAGTCACTTTTTTCATCATGCAAAATAGAATATTATGATGTTAATTGTCTAAGGTTAAGAAACAAATTGTTTTATGAAGGTTGGTCCAATTCCAACTGATGATGGAGTTGGAAAAGAGGTGATCACACAAATAACAACAAATATGGCTATAAACAAAGAGTATTATACTAATTCTAATGGAAGAGATTTTCTGAAAAGGGTAACTCTGATTCCAATTTTCTTTTGTTTGTAACTAAAAATTCTCCTAGGAAAGATGTTCAACATTGAGTTTTCTGACTAAAAAATGCTTACGCAGGTTTGTGATCACAGAGAAGATTGGCCCTTTCAAGTTACTCAACCTGTGGCAGGAAACTACTATCCAGTAAAATTCCTTGGATCTTTTATTTATTTATTTATTTTTCATAGTTTATGAGCTTTTATGATATTATGGTTAAGTTTGTTATAAAGAAACTAAACTACTTTTGTCTTGTATGTAGATTAATCTTGGAATTTATGTACAAAAAATGTTCTTTTTACGCCTTGCTCCTCTTCTGCTTCCTCTGCTCTGCCAGATCCACTCGCCGTTTTCTCTATGCTATGCATGAGCGTCCTGCTAGCGTTGCTACTCGTGCTTCCATTCTTTTGCTCTGCTCCTTCACTTCTAGTTTCCTCATGCCACTTGGTTGAGATTATGCCTTCTTTTAATATGGTTCATATTTCTTTTTCTATTATTTGGTTCCAATTCCATCCCTTTTTTTTATTTGGTTTCAATTTACTCTGTTGTTTTGTATTTGTTCTTGCTAAGAATAAAAGACGGTGAAGCAAAATCCAATCTGCCAACGACACTGCCACGTTGTCCTGCACTTCCAGTTTGTGGGTCTTTCTTGCTCACGATCACTGCTCTGCTACATCCTCTTCTCTTATCTGGTTTGTTCTTCGCTCTTTGTGACTCTATTTTTTCTTTTTTAATTAATTTAGATGCCAATTTTAGTATTTTGATAATTTATGACGATTATCACTTAACAATTTTAATATTGATTTTTACCTAATAATGCATTTAATTTGAAATGATTAATGACTTTTGATTTTTGTTCTTTTTCGCTGTTTCATCCAAAAGTGCAAGAAAATTGACAAGGCTTGAATTGGATCTCAGGATCAAGTTACATGGGTGCAACTGAACCTGAGGCTTCTTATTGTTTGTGTTCCTTGCATAGTTAGCTTATTAGCTGAAATGTTTAACAGAATAGATCCTAAATTCTGAATTAATTTTCAAATAAATTTTTTGACTCAGATGTTTGGGGAGGTGCCACATTGTCTAATATTCTTGAACTAGTTGGAATACTAAAGTTGACCAATAGTACTCATCAATTTGGTGAAAAACATGTTGAGTTTGTTAGTGTTGATAAGTCTAAGATAACTATTATGATGTGTATTTAAATTACACATCATGGATTACTTCTTGTTTTTAGTTTTATTCATGGATACAATTCTGTTGATTTCTTTCAGTTAGGCAATGAATTCTGAAGCAAAAAAAGTTGATTGATATTTTCAAATTCAGGCCCTAATCCACTAGACAAAATAAATTTTGACATTTTCTAAGGAATACTTTGGTATTAATAAGTAATGATTTCATTTTGGTAGTGTGCTATATTTCTCTAGAAGATGTGAGCACACTAAATTCTGGGAAGGTTAGTTTATATGATCGTGTACATGGGCTACTCATGCATGATCATGAATGTGCTTTTGTTGGTTCGATATGAAATGCACAAACATGTTTCTTTTCTTGATTCTTTTTTACATTTCCTAAATGTTTGAGTTTAATACTTTGATATTACATTTAGGTAAAAATAGTGGATATGTAGCATCAGATGGTGGCAGAGGCATTGAGAGAGTCGATGTTTCTATTGATGGAGGCAAAAGCTGGATTGAAGCCTCAAGATGTCAGAAAAGTGGTGTCCAATACATAGCGGATTGCTCCAATAGTGACAAATGGGCATGGGTGCTATTTGAGGCCACAAATGATGTTCGTTAGAGCACTGAGATTATTGCAAAAGTGGTATGTAATACATCTTCTGCTCATTTTCATGATTCTAGTTACTCATCTTATGGAACTAGAACAATATCCTAAATACATAGCATTAATTGATGCATACATCTAAGAGATAATAACAGGATATGATTCATTCAAAATGTGGAATTGTTGGAATTGTTATCTATTCCAATTTCTAGATTATTTGCACCAATTCATTTTTACAAAAACTAACATCTACTCACAAGTTGTTGAGTGTCTAGAGTCTTCCAAGAGTTCAAATAACATTTTTTAAATTTTATTGTGATTTATGTTCCATTTTATATGATTATATTACTTTTATAAAGTGATTAGATTAATTTAATGGATGAAGTTGTATGGAAGAGTGGAACGATGTAAATGATATTCATTATATAATGATCGATAAATGATACAACTAGATAGTTGATGAATGTTGGAGGACCAACTACAACTTTCACGAGTATCATGATAGTTCTGACCTCATCAAATATGCACTAGGACCTTTTTTACTGACTTCCAATGTCAATTAATTAACATAGTTTTTTAATTATTTAATTTTATAAGGTTCTTTGATATTTTTACTAGAAATACATCATATTTCTAGTGTTTGAGTGTGTGTATAATTATGTATAGCTAATGTATATCAATTTTAATATACTATTTATAGAAATGACCATGGCCTTATTCTTTTCCTTCTTAGGAATTTTTTGTTTAGAGGCTAAAATTAGGATCGAAATTTAATATTAATTTTTTTACCTAATAATGAATTTAATTTAATCTCTAATTATAAATTGCGATTAGTCTATTTGACTATTCTTCTTTGAATTTTTTATATTCCTTATCCTGCAATTTGAATGTTGTTTTGATTTTTGCAATGACTACAAGTTTAAAGATGTACACATCTTGTCACCATCTTCAAGTCAGAGAATATATAATATAGTATAAGATAAGATAAGAAGCTAATTAAGCTATAGCTAGTATTAGTGGAGATTTTTACAATCTTCCAAACACTTTTTTTTCTATAACAAGCTAAGTGATGAGGACTGTGATTAATGCCCCCACTTTTTCATGTAGTTTTGAAGTTTTACATACATGTTATTATATATAATTTAATCTAAATAAAGTGCTAATTAGTACTAATTTTCTGGATTTTTTTTACTATAGGTAATCTAATTACTGTTGTAGCTAATGCTTTGCTACTTCATCATTGTAGTTTTTAAACCTGTATTTGATTTGTCCTTCAGTTATATTGTGTTATTCATGTTGCTGAACTCTCCTCAGATGACACATTATTTTATTATAGGTAATAATTTAGCTATTGTGGGCAATCAAAAGATTTCTGTAGCATTTTGATTTGGTATCGATTAATATGATAACCATGTGTAAGTATGCTTGTAGTTACCGCTTGTGCTTGCTGTTTTTGCAATGGCTACAAGCTTGAGGATGTACCCAGCTTGTCAGCATCTTCAAGTTCAGACCAGGGCTCATGCAGTAGCAACAGCAGATATGGCTTCATGTGCCACCATCTATGGAGTTTGTTCTATATGAATTAATATATGAAGAGATTACAAGCATAAATGATTTTTCTATACACACCAAATTTAATGATAATAATTATACTTGATTCTTAAAGTTGAACTATACGCTATGATTCCTTATTTTTTTATGTAGATTTCTTGTTAGGAGAGAAGAATAGTAGTTTATTTTGATTTTAAATTTTCCCTCTTGTTTTACCATTTTTGTATTGCAAGAGCGTCACTACAAAAAAACAACGTTAAAACGGCGGTTACTTTTGGTAATTATGGCGGTTAGAACCGCCATTATTACCGAAAATGGCGCCTCCAAGAAACGCCGTTATTATGGGCGCCATTCTGGTTATTACGGCGGTTTTCTGAAAACCGCCACAATTACCTGAGGTTAATACGGCGGTTTTTTTAGGGTTAAAATGGCAGTTTGGAACCGCCATTATTTTCGTATAAAATGGCGGTTTTTGAATTGTTTAAAATAGTGGCTATAACTGCTGTTTTTACTAGAATGTTGTGGCATCATTTCTGTTTAAAATGGCAGTTTTTAACCGCCGTTTTTACCATTATAACCGCCATTTTTACCAGGTTATAATGGCATCTTGTGTGTTTAAAATGGCAGTTTCTAACTGCTATTTTTATCATGTTATAATGGCATCATTTTCGTTTAAAATGACAGTTTTTAACTGCCGTTTTTACCAGCGTATAATGGCATCGTCTTCATTTAAAATGGGAGTTTCTAACCATCGTTTGTACCTAATTATGATGACAATTTTATGCTTTTTAAAATAAGATTGAAACCACTAATTTAAAATAATATTTTCGAAACTCACTTAAAAATATCATAATAACTAAAAAAAGGCATAACCATAAATCAAACATCAAGTAATTGTATATATGCAAATTAATAGAATATTGTTAAACACACCACAATTGAAGAGTTACAATGGTGTATGTCACTGACTCCACAATACAAATTCATAGGTTTTAAGACAGTAGCTATTGAATCATAGTAGTGTGTTATTGTTAAACTTGATTGTCGTGTTAAAATCATGGTTTGTCTTTACTAAGAGAAGCTTGTGAATCTCTCTCAGAGGGGACATTTGGGTTGATGTTCTTGGTTGGCATCTCGTGATTGTGCTTACCCTCATATGTAGTGACAAATGCTCTTGGATCATCTATTTCTCTCTCCACATGCTTTTGAACATTACACTTTACATTTGTACATCTGTAATAACTTCTGTAATATATGTCAGTTTATGTTATCAGAATAAAATTAATGAGAAAAGAAAAAGAACAAGATGCTAGTTAGTAGTCATATGAGTATGATTTTAAACTCTCTTGAGTCCTTAGTTTTAACTTACATTTTAGAAGCAGGAAGTAAAACTTGTAATCACCAACCTTTTAGGGATCATTTTATTAGCAAATTAATCTTTGGAGAGTATACGGTGAAGAGATGGTGGGAAATCTCACATTCACCATCTACATTATAGTCATACAGCAATACAAAGAAATGAAGAGATCATTAAAGCACTACAAAGCAGAACTGAAAATTCATTTTTTTTCAAAGATTTATTCTGACCGTGTATGCAACTTTAATTATTGGTACTAAAGAACAATCAATAAGTACAAACTGAGGATATGGATTGCCCTTCACCACCTTCTGCCCGTACTTCCTCCAGCGGAAGCCATCTCCAATTATCTCTGAATTTGTAGAACTCTGCAGCATAATGCGTGGCTCGATTAATGCTTCCTCCAACACTGCTGCTTCATTGGATCGACTCTCATTCCTCCTGAAGGAAGAGAAGCATTAAGCATAAATTATATACTTTAAATAAACAAAAGCTATCTATCGTACCTTGTCATGGGAAATATCAATCTTCCTTTGCAGATACCGAAATAACTGAGAGATTGTAAATGTAGCCTTGTCCCTTGATTTGATACATAATTTTGCCACTGCTAGAAGATTTTTAAGCTCCGTACAGTCATAATTGATTTGATACCGAAATAAAAGATGCTTGCTAAAAATACAAAAATGAAAAAAAATTATGAATCTAATATATCATTAAAATTTTCAGAAATTTATCTTTTCTATAAAGTTTTTCTACTTTTATACTTCAAGGATATTTATATTCTATGGATAAAAATCTCATTATTTCATTACTATCTTCACAATATTCATTTCATTTTAATTATATTTTCAAGTTATTTAAAAATTTTAAAAAATAATTAATTGTAAAATTATTTAGAAAATTCATTTATCTAATTTATAGTATAAGCATACTTCAATATATATTGTACTAGATACAACTTTTTCTGAAACCTGCTAAATTGATATAATTAAACTAACATATTATAAACAAAAGATCACATTATAAAATGGAGTGTAAACTCTTATTATCTTACGATCAATTTATCACGAGTAGCATTTAAAAAAAAGTAAAATTAATTAAAATAGATTATATAGATTTCTATATATAACTTCTCCTAATACAATAACTCATTTTCCCTGGGAGTAATAATAAGTCATAATTGTAAATGTATATCTTGCAACTCTTTTGCTTCATGCTATCTGAAATGCAAGATGAGGCCAGTGAGCGCATTAACGTGAAGTAACTAAGAATAAGTACCTCAGTTTTGTATTCTGTTAAGAGATAAGGACCTCCTGAATTTGCCATCATGACAGAGTTTGCACTAGGAGTAAGAAAGCCAAAATCTAATAGCTGTATTAGAGAAAAAAAGCTAGTGTCACACTATTTTAACATTGAAGTGCTTTATTTACTTCTGGCATGTTAATCAAATATAAAAGATGATAGTTCTAGTGAGAAAAGAAATGTTTCCTTACTTTAGCTGCAAAGTTCTCATCTAACATAATATTGCCTGAGCTGATGGAGACATGATATGCTGGTAGATCACTAAAAAGAAACAAGTATTCCTGCAGCCACAATCAACACAATAAAAGCCCAAAATCAGAATCATGTTTCACAACTTTTGTGAAACGTTAAATAATTTGTCACGGATATAAGTGACAAAATAGCCTCATATATTCATGTTTCTACAATCATATCGGTCAAAAGAAAGAACTCATAAACAGGCCAAGTCATACTGAACTATCTTGCAGATACACATTTAAGCTTTTGTTTTTATCATTGGTAAACTGAATGAAACATGCAACTGTTGGAAACTCTGTAAAAATTTTAATCTTCCTATATACGAACATGTTTTAAGGTAGGAGAATTGATATATATATATATATATATATATATATATATATATATATATATATAAACTAATTTACACTCGCTTCCATGAAACCAAGTACCATACTTTCCAATATTTATTTTATCATAAATGCCAAGAATGAGAAATGCTAAACAGTTACAGCTTAGCAGGGATGTCACGCATCTAATAGCAATTCATGAACTCAATGAGACATTAACTTTTCATAGTCCTCAAATTACTTGCATTAGAAAATATGATAAGAAGAGTGCAGTTTCAAGTCAAAACACATTAGGCAAATTTGGTTCTTTGACAAGCTTTTGTTTGAAGAGCTTACCAGTGCTACTACAACTTCATTAGCAATCTGCAACCTCGTCCTCCAATTTAAGGGGGTCTTCAAGGGATCTACCAGCATTCAAACATTGAAATAAATAAATAAATAAAAATAGGTCCAATTATTATCGAGAGGCTCCTCTAAAATCCTTCTAATTTCTTTCAAAATTTCCCATGGATATGCTCCTTTAAGCTTTCATTCTCTCTATGTTATCAAATATGAGCAGTCTGCAGAAATAACCCCAAAGGCAACAAGAAACCAGTTAAAAAATTTGCTTTACCTATCTCATCTTCATAAATTAGACTGTAATTCTAAAACGCCTTCTGTTAATTTTACATTGTCTTCAAAGTACAAAGATAACCCTAATTTGCTTTACCTATCACATCTTCAATTTTACATTGTCTTCATAAATAACCCCAATGCTGCTACTATGTAATTCAAGCAACTAATAACTTATCCAGTTTTAAACAAGCAGAATTCAAGTTAAATCATGAAATCCTTGAAACTCAGATGCAACAAAGAACAAACTCCAAATCTTAAACCAGGAGCTACAACCAAATACAGAACTAATAGAAGCAATTTCTAAGAAGCAAAATAACAAACACGTAGAGTGCAATAAATGCATTATTACTAAATGTTTGTAATAAGAAACTGTTCACCCTTCCAGTCGAGTCTCTTGGAATGGAGATTTTATAATAATCTATTAGTCTCTTCAAAATTTTACTGAGTTGAGTAGCATGAAGAAAACACAATAAATAAAGATCAAATGAGAGAGAGAAACACAGAAGAAAAAACAAAACATGATAATAATTCAGGGGAAGGCTCATGAACATTCCAAAACACACAGGTTTCAATCACATCTATTCCTCCTTCTTCGCGGGGCATAATTGTAAATTTAGCGAAAAATGAAAAAAAATCAGAGAGCACTTACCGCAAGCAAGTGAGAAGAGCAGTTCTCAATCTCATCGATCATGTCACGTACATTTGCCGAAGCCAGCACGGCCTCTAGGATTCCGTTTCAGCTATATTCACATCGAGACAATTGTTATGGTTCTCTCCTCATCAACGTGTAGCAAAATTCCACCACCTCTGGCACCATCGTCAACAACGCAGAAGATCAATCAAAGTAAAAATAAATGAGGAAAAACAAGCATTCTCTGTTTCTTCCTATTAGATCATGAACTAGATCTAAAATTATGAAGAGGAAGAAAAAATCAAAAGAAGATGAAGGCGGAAAAAAATCACAGAGGCTCGCTAAAGGTAGCAAAAACGGCATTACTTGCGGCGGCGAGGTGATAAATAAAGGCGGCAATGGAATGAGTGACGGTGGCTAACCTTCAGATCGAAGCCAGAACCTCATTGAAGCTAGCGACACGATATTGCTTGATATGGTGATGGGATGAGTGACGACGAGGAGAAGAACAATGGCAGTGAAATAAGCGGCAGCGACAAACCTTCAGATTGAGGACAGATCGAGAACTAAAACTCGCTGAAGGCAACAACAACGACGTTTCTTGCAGCGACAAGGATATGAGTTGTAACGAGTGGATGAGTGGTAGCGAGGAGATGAATGACAGTGGCAGAAGATGAACGGCGGCAAGGGATTAGGGATTAGGGTTCGGCATTCACTTTTTATTGAGAAATTACACTTATCACTCTCGGTCTCTCATACAGTCAAATACTATGTACATTAGGCGAGTTAAAAAGACAAATGAAAAAATGATAGTGACGGTTTTAAACCGCCACAATCAACTAAAACCGCCACATAAGCCTCAAACATTATGGCATAAGCTAAAACCGCCGAAATTAGCGGGAAAAATGGCGGTTCTGTAAAACCGCCATAAAATTAATGCCATTTTAGTCTAATTTTTTGTAGTGCGTTCAGTGGGTATTGCACACTCCTTTGTATTGTTCAATATTTTTTGAGTAAATAATTTACAAATAAGTGTTTTTTTAGTTAACATTTTGGAATTATGTACGAGTTTAATATTGCTTATTTAGTGTTTTTTATGTTAATATCTCAAGTTTAATAAATATGATGTAAAAGAAATAGGTTATAGTAAAAAAAATGGTATAAACTATTGTAGTTGGTCAGTTTGTTTTTAAGCTCGTGTATGAAATTGCGACAGTTGAAAACCGTTCTAATTTAAAAAAAGCGCACATAAATTTGCAGCGGTTCAAAACTGTCGCAAATTATTTTTAAATCCATTTACTAAAATAGCGGCGGTTCTGCAACCACCGCAAAATTAAATCTCCACGCCTTAAACTGCAATGTTTGTGGAACTGCTAGTATCTCATTTTGTGGCATTTTTCCATAAAAAATCGCCATTAATTTTCGTATTCCTTGTAGTGATTCCAATCTTTGTAATAAGTCTGCCATTCGATTCTAACCGTTCTTGCACTTTAGTTTCATAATGATATTAATGTGCAATTTTATCTTCAAGTAAGTGATCTTTCAAATTATTTGCATTTGTGATATGAAGAGCAAATTTTTGCCAAGTTTTGTAGGAATTTTTAGAGGAAAAAGATAATTGAAAAGGCATTGTTAGGGGTGGCAATGGATAGGGTAGGGTAGGGTTTGAATCCATCCCTAACCCTACCCGTAGGTTGAGTTTTTTTACTAAAACTCAATTCTATCCTACCCGCACTCAACCCAAACGGGTATTCGACCTTACTCGCAGGTTGACAAAAAGAAACATCATTATTATATAATCTAAAAAGCATAAAAATTAAAAATACAATTCAAACATTCGAATTAACATCAAATATCTAATTAAAATATGCTTATGAATTTAACAGAATTTAACACCAATCTGTTCATTTATCTTTGTTTATTAAGCATTTTCATGCACCATCCCTGATTCATTCACTTTATTCATCTTCATATAAACTTAAAAAAATCTTAGCATCTATTCTAATTTCCAACCAGTCCAAACAAGGTCATTTAAAATCATGCAACCATGAATATAAATAAAAATCAAATTACATAATCAAATATCTAATTAAAATCAAATTAAAATCTGCATATGAACTTAACAGAATTTAACATTGATATGTTTATTTATCTCTGTTTATTGAGCATTTTCATGCGCCATCCCTGATTCATTCTCTTCATTCTTCTTCATATAAACTTTAAAAAAATCTCGGCATCTGTTCTAACTTCCAACCAGTCCAAAGAAAAATTTCCAATCATAAGGTCATTTAAAATCATACAGCGATGAACTCAAATAAAAATTAAATTACATAATCAAATATCTAATTAAAATCAAATTAAAATCTGCATATAAACTTAACAGAATTTAACACTGATATATTCATTTATCTCTGTTTATTGAGCATTTTCATACGTCATTCGTGATTCATTTACTTCATTATTCATCTTCATATAAACTTAAAAAAAAGCTCGTCATCTGTTCCAACTTCCAACCAGTCCAAATAAAAATTTCCAATCACAGGGTCATTTAAAATCATATAGTCATGAACATGAATAAAAATCAAATTACATAATCAAATATCTAATTAAAATCAAATTAAATAATAATTGTGTTTCAGTTTTAAAGGCAGATAAACATACTTTTATAATTTCAGCACGAGAAGCAAGCGTTGAACGGAGGAACGATGCACAAGGTAGAATGTAATAGAGCCGGTGACGCAACGCAGGCAAGTTGAACAGAGAACGAAGCACGCGACAAGTTAGCGATGCGAGTACGGTGCAGCAGAGTCGGCAACGAGAGTGAGAGGAGACTGCAACACTGCCGACGACACGAGTCGAGGCAGGCGTAGGTAACGTGAGTAGCGCCGACGACGGGAGCGGAGGTAGACGTGGACAAAGTGCAGAGAGATTTAAATTTGAGAGAAGAGGATTAGGGTTCTTGAGGGACTGAGCCGCTGAGGGAATAAGGCTATGAAATAGGGTTTGTAACTTGAATAGATTGAGGCCAAGTAGGGTTGTTAAAGTTATATTTATATCTTATTAAATAAGAAATGAATTTTGTAAAAAATAAAAATTTTAATATTGCAAATCGATAAACTTAGTTTAGTGGCTAAGAATTTTTTGATACTCGCGGATAGGGTTCATGCTGCCATGCATAGGTATTGTCGACACGATAAATTTTTAACCTGGAATTCTATGATACCATGAAAGAACTAGAGGATAATTTGGCTAGCACTTAACCAACAAAAGAAAAATGAATAATTTTATACCATTAGATATAATTTCACACTGTTAAAAATACTAATAATAATTATTTAATGATTATAAATCATAAAACCTGCTGCTTCCTAACACTCCACTTTTGATTATTGTGTGTGGATACAATAGCTCTCAGCCTATATATACAAATCAGTGAAGTCACGTAACACAGGAATGCATGCAACAAATTCTGTTAGCTTGGCAACTACGTAACCTAACAATACATGCAGTTACTTATCCATTTTCTTTATAATCTTCTTGATCTTAATTACATCTACTCTATTAGAAGATCTGGCAAGAAGCTGCGTAGAGATGAAAATTCTAATAGTATAACGAATACAGTAGTTTGTAATGTTGGTCCGAAGTGTTCGCGAAATATAGATAAACATTGTTAGTCACTGAACTTTCTGTTATCATGTGATAATTTATTTTAATAAAAGTTTTCTAGTTGATAAACAAATTGCATATCATCTGTGATTGGTGATGCGGCTTAAGCTTTAAAATGAAGTGAATCTTAATTCTTTTATTAAATTCGTTTTTGATCTTCTTCTTTGGATTTTTTTTTTTTAAAAAGGATCAAACCTACGTATATTTAGATAACGAACGCTTTTGCAGTGCAATAATAAATATCCATAAATGTCTAAGTAACATTTCGACATTTTCTTACATCATCAATGATGATAAAATTAAAGTTAAACGTGATCTTGTCTTCAACCCCTTTTTTGCTTTGATAATTTTTGTAATAAAAATGTGTCCTACCTCTCAGAAGTGATTCAATTCATTCAATTCTCATCATGTAGGCGCCACCGACTCCGCTTTTTCACGTGGTTCATATCCAAAATAGTGGGAATATGGGTTCTCCTATACACTTTGCCATGGCAATACAAATTACATAAAAGTGTATCCTTTTTCCTATTTTAAAACTATTATATACATGCACTCTTATATAATATCATATCGTCTCTTCATTATTGGCTCAACTAAAAATTAAGGTGACGCAATTTTTTAGCTTTTGCGTCATTAAAAAAAATAATGTCTGAAAATGAAACCCCCCCTTCCCCCATGAGGTCGTTCCATTCAAGATATACAGGGAAAAAATAAAAATAAAATTCATCGCCACCTTACTTTATTTAAAAAAAAAAAAACAATATTATAATATAAATTCTTTTGGGGTCTAATCCAATCATAACCCACGTCAGCAATGCTTTCCTCTTGCCACCACCATTGCCAATTGTATTCACAATATATATCGTTTCCAAATTGGTGCGGAATCTGAGAGTTACTATGTTAAATTCTGTTTGAATTATTGAAAACTTATACCAAATTTGCATCCACGTCGTACGCGGTAGCCTTTGTTCTTATCTTGTGTTGGGTAACCATATATATGTTTGTCCAACACAACTTGGAGGACACCAAGCTTCCACTTATATACATTTTATTTTCGCTTTCTTTTTTTATTATCTAGACTCTTCGGTTTTCTATTAATGGTTCTAGCTAAACAACTTAGTATTGCTAACTTTATATATGCATTGGACTTATAATGAAGCTGAGGAGAATATAAAAATGGTGATACGGATAAGGGCCGGGGTTGGAGCTATTTGACAACAATATAATATAAACTTTTTCCTTCGTTATGGAAACAAGAATATGTACATGCGAATTAACACAACATGAAGCTAAATGAGACAAACTCCAATTTCACACGTAGCAGTGAGAAGTGGCACTCATCAAATGAAATACATCAATTAATCTGATGAAATTATTTTTTCTAAAAGTTTAAATTGATAGAAAGAGATACATTGCATGTTTTATATTAAAATTTTTCTTTTAAAAATAATTATATTTGTAAACAATTTAACAATTAGTAAGTAGTAATAGTGTGCATTATATTGCGGCTGATACCTAGCTAGGTCAACAATGATAGCAAAGGCGTTTAGCATATTCTCCATCATTATCATTATTTTCATCATCATCAGCAGTAGCAAGTTGAGGTTGTATATCCACCGTCCATTGGCCTCTTTAATGCCCAAAGAGTTAAGATCCCAGCCTTCAAATGCGATTACACATCAAAAAGTTACCCTATGGTAACAGTAGCTAGAGTTACTAGGTAGTGGGATTCTGAATTTCACGAATGGAAAGAGTATCTGTTCCGGAATCATGCAAAGAAAAAATGGATGAACGGAGGCAAGTGGGGAATGCCCCCCCATATATATAATATGTATAGACTTTCCCTCCAGCAGTGCATTACAGTTCACAACAATAACAAATTTGGCTCTGTTTAATTATACCTTGCTTCAACTTAATTTGGTTTTATTATTCAGGGGAATCATGTTTTTCTTTTTCCTTTTTCTAGGGGAAATTAAAAGTTTAATGGACTTCAGCTATTTTTATGGATTCTTATTTTCCACAATCCTTAGTCAATAAGTTATTTTATTATCCGATTATATTGAATCTTTTTATTAAATTAACTTGATAATGTATGTTTCAATACACTTCAACTACTGATTTGTAAATTTATTAGAAGAATTTATAAGATTTCTCGATAAATAAAAATTAACATTAACATATAGTCACCGTCATATGTTATTTTTTTTAGCCAAGTATATTTGATTCGAAACTAAATAGATGAAACCTGCACAAAATGAGATTCAATAACCAATCTATAAAAAATTGCCTAGTAAAGAGGTGCTTTATTACATAAGTTATCTGATTTTTTTTTCCATAAAATCATTGCTACAATATTACACTACGCCATAGTCGGCAGATTGCGGCTGCCATTTTGCGGAGGTTATCACGACCGCCGCTAGATGAAAAAATGGTGGTGGTTGAATCGGTGGTTTCTAAGTGTTCATCGAAATTCCATTTTTTAGCGGCAGATTTGTAGGTAACCACCACTAAGCCAAACACTTTTAATTGCAAAGATGCGTAACACCAATCCACTCTTATTTTTTGGTTTGTTCTTTGTTTAATTTGCTTCGCTCCTTCGCTCTATTAATCTTGGGTCTGATTATAAATCAGTATTCTTTTTTAAATTTGGGATAATTTAATTGTTTTGCTAATTTGTGATCATTATCATAATTTTTCAATTTAATTATTTAAAATCAATAAAAAAGAGCACTGATTTTTGCAGTTTAAAATCACTGCAAGTGAATTATCTATTTAATAACGATTATATCAGCAGTTATTCAAAATCACCACAAAATTTTTTGTTAACGTTTTAAAAGACAGTGATCCATCAAGCATCATAAATCTATTTAGAGACATTTAAAATTATCGTAAAAATCTTAAAAAATCACTACTAAACCAAAATTTTCTTCTATGTTATGAAATTATTTATCCTAAAAGTATAATATAATTACAAACATAAATAATTATGTCTAACCGTACTAAAAATATTTTTCTTCATTGTTTTATTATTCAACGAAAATTTTGGTGACAAAATTAAAGTTTTATAAACTTGTGGGGGTGCATTATTATCTCTTCAATTTCCTTCTTTTCGCCCTTGGTTTTTTTGCCCATTATAATTTATATATGGGAAAGTACGAGGAGCTAATGAAATATTTATACAATGTGCACAATGGAGATTTATGCAGTATTAAAGATATAATCATTAGTGTTATCTTTTTCCATCAGTTGAAGCTTTTGGGATGAAGGGTATCATGACATAGTATTAGAGTGCTAGATTTAAAAGATCAAGAGTTCGATCTTGGTAAACTCTAAAATCAGTTTAATATTCATTTTATAACTCAATAGTCCATTGTCTCCCTAGCGGGATCCTTTATATATATAGTTGTTAAAATCAGAAAGCCCTTTTGTGAGAAAAACATCTGAAAGAAGGAAACTAAAATTCGAATATGCATAAAGAAGTTGGCACCCAGATCGGGACCAAGCCAATTATATAGTGTACATAATATAATGTATGATTAACCTAACTTAAAAATTAATTTGTGTTATCTTTTCAATAATCTAACAAACATATTTCATATCCTTCCTTAATTATTGTTTACGAGAAATTGAAATTCTCAATTATGTATTCACTTGGTCGGTAATAAAAGTGGCCAAAATAAATTAAAATAGAAAAGAAATAGAGTTAGAAATCAAAGTGAATAATTACATTTTAAAAGGAATGAAGATGATGCGAAGATATAATATATGTGGTGACTGATGAAGCAAAAGAAATTAGGTGGAAGAAAGAAAGGAAAGCTTAGAAGGATGGAACTTTGTGCGGAAATGAAGCTTTATTTCTGTGGCTGGCTGCCCAATCAGTAATATGGGCACATAAATAAAACTACAAAAGAGTAGCGCAAATTGAATTGCCTGTCACTAACCATAGTTCAGAAAGGTGGACCACATTATTATTGGGGTTACCGCGGTAACATTATTATCATTATTTTTGACTTAGCTATGAATGAGTTAATTAATTAATGATGAGTTGTAAGGCTCTAAGCCACTTGGTGGGTGACACATCAGAAAGGGTGTGTAATGTGTTGAACCAAAAATGAGGCGTTGGAGAAGGCAATAGGGTAAGAATTGAGAAAGGTGTTTGGATAGTGTTAAAAGTTAAAAAAGCAGTAGGAGTAGTAGTGATCTAATTAATTATAATCAAAAGTAATATTGGTGCTTCGCATTTTGGCGCTCTTCTTGCAAGTTGATACTATTATCATCACTTTTCGCCAACTATAAATAAGGTCGTAAACTCTTCATTTAGATTCGTGGGTTTAATACATACACAAGAGAATTAATAGCTTTGAACTGAGGGTGAGTCTGAGCCTGAGAGAGAAGAAAATACATTCTAATTCCAAGCTAATTCATTAAGAGATGGCCATGACCCGTGAATCTTGGGCTTTTGTGTTTGGCCTCATAGGTATCACTTTCTTTAGCTTCTTAATTAATTTCTTCATTTCATGCATGCGTGCCCTAATTTATGTTTTTAATATAGGCAACGTGATCTCTTTTGCGGTGTTCCTTGCTCCAATGTAAGCAATGATAATTCTTCTTTCTTTCTTTCTTTTAATTTACAAGCAAGAATTATTATTAATTAACTTGTGTATGTACACACAGACCGACCTTCTACCAAATATATAAGAAGAAGACGAGCGAGGGATTTCAGTCACTTCCATATGTGGTTGCACTCTTTAGTGCAATGCTTTGGATTTACTACGCATTGGTTAAGAAAGATGCTGCTCTTCTTCTTATCACCATTAATACCTTTGGAATTGTTGTAGAAACTGCTTACCTTGCCATCTTCCTGTTTTATGCCCCAAAGAAGGCTAGGGTACGTGTAGTTTTTTATTCTAACTAGCTTTTTTTACTTTTTTTTTTTTATTTATGATTATCCTCTAACTAGATAAATTATTGTTATACAGTTTTCCACTATCAAGCTTCTTATGTTGCTGAATGTGTTTGGATTTGGAGCTATGTTGTTGGCAACTCTGTACCTATCTAAAGGAGCGAAGCGTCTTGCTATCATTGGATGGATTTGTCTCGTTTTTAACATTAGTGTTTTTGCTGCGCCTCTCTTCATCATGGTATGTAATAACTAATAATTAGTAATATAACCAACAGCATGTATAGCGAGTTTCTAATCAATCATGATGATTGCAGAGGAAAGTGATCAAGACGAGGAGTGTGGAGTACATGCCATTCACTTTGTCCTTCTTCTTAACCATCAACGCCGTTATGTGGTTCTTCTATGGCCTTTTCCTCAAAGACTACTACATTGCTGTAAGTAATATATATAATTCTCATCTCATCTCATCTCATCTAAACAACAACTACTTATTGGATGAATTGATGATGCAGCTTCCGAACACGCTGGGATTTCTGTTCGGGATCATTCAGATGGTGCTGTATTTGATGTACAGAAATGCGACACCGGTGGCACTGCAAGAGCCAGTGAAAGCGCAGGAGCTTAATGGCCACACCATCGATGTTCTCAAGATCGACACCAATCATGCTCTTGCCAAAGTCTAAGGGATCACCTTAATTACTCCATCCTATATATTTAAGTGTCTCTCTCTTTTTATTAATGTAATTAAAGCATCGTGTGGTTTAAATTTTAACGTACGTACATAAAGGTAGCTCTAAAATATTTCCATATTCTCAATTACATATAGCAAGCTTATTAATTAGCCTGTCATCTTTAATTTGGAAATATCACTCTCTCTCTCTCTCAGTGTATCCCTCAGTCAAACTCAAAATTCACTTCCCTTGTATACCTTATCAATGTTTCCGGTAATGAAAATTAATTGTTCAGTAATTTTTGCTGCACTGCTCATTACATTTTATTTAAAGTCTTCAATAAGTAATAGGATTGCTAATTTTCAACTTATTTGATCAATTATTAATTGAATTAAATGTGTGTAATAATCAAATTAAATAAAGCGTCGGATCGGAGAAGGGGACGAAAGGGGGATCTCTTTAGTTTGCTTTTCGTATGTCATGCACAAGGAGGCAGATAAAGCCATCTAGCCTTACTAACAACAATAATATAATAAAAATCAATAATATACTGTTTACCTTTTAAATTTTTTCTTGATCATGACATTCAATTCATTGTTAACATGTAGACAAAATTACATAGGATTAATTAATCTAATCTACTCTCAATCCATTCCAATGATTAAAGAGAGTATATATAATAAAGGGGGAGTGCTAAAAATCATCAGCATATATATATATATATATATATATATATATATATATATATATATATATATATACACGAAGTCTATATATAGTATAGTTACTGAAGTCTATAGTATGGTTAAGGTAGTTATAATAGCTAAATAGTTTTAACAATATTCAAAAAGTATTGTTACAATTAAAGTTATATTTTTAATATTTTGATGAGATTTTTTATTTTTATTTTTGTTAATTAAAAATCATTATTAATAACAAATATTATTTTAATTTTAATAATATGTTTTAAATATTAATAAAATTGTATAGTCTCTGCAATACCATGAACATATATAGGCAGAGTATATATTATCAATGGAATATTTAATAATAAAAACATTAATAAAAAATAATAAAAATTGATCTAATTTAATATTTATTAATTTTAGTAATAATTAATAAATATTAAATAAAATAAGTTTGAGTTGTTTTTTTTGTTATTTTAGCATTATTATATTATCAGTTAATTAATACGCCAAATCTATGTAAGTTGACTATTACTTAATTAACATTCATCAGAAACTAAATGATGTCAATAATGATACTATTTATATCAAACAGTTGCTCAAAACATGAACCGCTAGCGATCAAGGACAAAGTCAAACTCAAAACGCACATAAGGAAAGGGATCCTGAAAGGTAAAAGTGATCTTTCATTCTTTTTAATGAGAAAATCAAAGCAGAATATATTTATTCTTTTTAATATATTAGTGCGTCGTGTTGTATGTACTATGTAGTAAAAAATTTTATTGTTTTTTTTTTCATAAAATATAATTGATCTTTATTTTATGGTGAAAACTTATGTGCAGTCGACTTTACTGGAAGTTGATATTTGAGAACCGTTAAATAATTTGACTGATTTGACTAAATTTTTATCTAACGGCTCTCAGATATCAACTTCACGTAAAGTTAACTACGCCTGAGTTTTCACTTTATTTCATAGAGAAATATCTACCAAAAAAAATACAAATATTTCTCATCCTTCATTTTTATTATTATTATTATTTGCAATTTTCATTAAAAAAAATCTAGGTCTAATCAAGGAGAATATGATATTTTGTACCAATTGACAGGTGACATCAAACTAGAGGATTATATTACCCCACCAGTTCAATTTTCGTGCTATAGCCTTACAATGTAGACACAGTGAACGTCCCAAAGTAAATGGTACATAAAAAAAGAAGACAAAGTGAGGATTTGCATTCCCTTTTTTTTTTTTTCTTTTTTTACGTCATTTCCATCAATTCTCCGTAGGGGGGAAAAGCTTGAAGCATTTGTGTATGTGTTGTTAATTCGTGTACATGCTTTTTAATCAAGTGTCACGTTCTGATCTTGAGACTCAAATCAAGAAGGATTTGCTTCAAATGGCTCAAAAAATTATCGTTTTTGAAGTGGGGGGATAAACTCGATTAAAGGGGAACGTTAGGCGGAGAAATTAAAAATAAATAAATGAAATAAAATAGAAGGGGATACGATAAAATGCACTAACTAAACGTGAAATGAAATAATGGGCCACGGAGAGAGAAAGGGATGAGTACTACGTATGCGTTTGAAGATAAGCATTCAAGGGCTTTACGCAAATTAGTGAGGCAAGGTAGCTATATAAAGTTGGAATATGATTGTATTGAAATTAAAAAAAAAAAAAGATAATAAGAATAATAATATTGCCATGCACAATGCATATATCATATTATGGTTATTGGGTGGTTCCCTTGCTCCTTCCTATATAGAAGAATTAAGCAGATGAATGTGCAAAAAAATAGATATAGATAAGGTGTGATGCAATAAACCACTTGTGTTGTTGGTAGTACCTTTTATTTGTCTATATACTAGCAAAGCCTCCTGTGTCTTGTAATGTTATTAGTTGCTTTATCCTGTTTTATTTTTATCACTACGTCAATGAAGTGATCGTTGCTCGTTCATTATTATTATTACATGGACATGGGGGGTGCCAATTAGGCCTCTCTATCTCTGATATGATTCCATTTCTTTCTTTTTCGGTGCTGCTTTCTTGAGCCCTGCCCAATCATTGCCTCATAATGCATGCCCTCCTAAGATATGTATCATTTATTTTCATTTCTTTTTGCTTATGTTTCGATTTGATTATTCATCCATGGCTGCCATACCATGTGTCATGCATCACCTTTCTTGTGGACCTAGCTTACCTCATGCTTTAATTCAATCATATCCTTGCTCCTCTTACATGCATGCTTCCTTTTATTCTTCCCTCCTAAAACTATTTTCCTGGAAACTTTAAATCCATAAATAAATAAATAAATAAATAAATAAATAAATATAAGAGAAAGTCTAAACACTAACATTTTTATTAAAATTTAGTTTGCACTTAACCAGCAAAGAAAAAAAAATGAATAATCTCACATTATTAAAATTATTAATGATGACTAATTAATGACTATAAATTAAATTACAAAAACTGCTGACGTCTAACACTTCTCATATATATATGGAATATATGTAGTGAGAATAGATTGTTCATATGAAAATGTGAGAATGTAATTATTATCGTTAGATTAAATTTAATGACCAAAATTAAATCTACTTTAAAAGTTAAATTAAAATTAAAATTACTACTACTCTTCTCTTTCTCTAGCCAAAAGTGAGATTTCTCTCGCATCTTTATCTTTTCTCCTTGATCTTATGTTTGGATATAAAAAATTAAATCTCTAATATTTTAATATTTTTTGGTGTTACGTTATTACTTTCACTGCTAGTCTGGTTATTGTCATCACTCTTTCTTGTATTCATTATTGTCGTCATTGCCGCACATTAAAGCAGATTTAATCTTAGCCATTAAATTTAATCCAACAGTAATAATTACATTTCTCACATTCTCACTAGATATATCTTCTATATATATATATTAAATAAGAGTTTTTTTAAAATTTGTTTAAATTTTTAGCATAGCTTTTTTCTTTTAATTTTTCTTAAGCTAAATTCTTTTTTCTTTTGAGATATAATAAAGATCGATTTTTAAATTTTTTTTATCATAAAAATTTTAATATTATGTTACGAAATTACCTTTTTTTTTAATTTAAAATTGATAAAAAAATATATAAATAATTATATTTCTAACACTCTTTAAAAATATTATTTATAACATTTCATTAAGATGTATACAATATATATTAATAAATAAAAGTATAATTATGCCAACGAATTATAATTCAAATAGCATAATTTTCTTATCTTTATTTAGAGGTTTCGGAGTTGAGTCATATATATATATATATATATATATATATATATATATATATATATATATATATATATATATATACACACTAAAATTTAAAAGTGAATTTTCTTTCTCTTTTGCATGTGTTTTGTCTTTTCACTGTTTGGAACATTTCAGGCAGCTGAGTTATGCATGGTGGCTATGAAAATATATCTCAATACGTGTTGATTTGAATCCAATCCTTTTGTGCCACATGACCAACTTGGAGATCTTATATATGTTTCCTTCACTTTGCTCTTATTTATCACCTCATCACCTAAATGAATCATCCGACAAGAAGATATCATCAGTAGTTATCTCAACTGCTCGTACGTATATATAACCAATTTATAAAAAACAATGGTTCATCTGTCACAAAGAATCTGAATTCAATGTGCTTAACTTTTACATATCCTATCCCATGCAACCTCTCTTTACTCTTTACAACTACTTATTTTTAAAGTTTAAATTCATAAAAAAATATACATATATAAATAGTTATATCTTTTATATATTTTTTAATATTATATTATAAAATTATCTTTTTTAAAGAAAAATAATTTTAGAATTAGTCATTTTTAGTAATTTTTATTATTATTTAGTCAATATAAACACTAAATTATTTTTAACAGATAAATTTTATTAATTTATATATATAAACTCTAAAAAATATATATATAAATTGTAATTAATACAAAATTCTAATAAATACAAATATAAATTATATATTTTTTATATGCAAAACGTCAATAAATATAAGAACAAATTATTATTGATCAAATATTAGTCAAAAATAATAATATTTGTTGACTATTTAAAATTATTTTTTTTAAATTTAATCTTATAAAAAAATACATAAATAATTATATCTCTTATACAAATTTTTCAAAATTTTGGTGATAATAATTGAATGCATTACTACTTGCTAGGTAATGCTGATCCTTAATTAATAATCTGACTAACAAGCGATTGGATATTACCTACTTATAATTGGTTGGGATACATGAGTTAATTAAGCCTCACCTCTATACTGGTATAAAAATTTTTGTTTCAAGTTCGCATAAACTTCCAAGTCTTTTAGAACTTTCGCACTTCCTTTTTTCTGCTCCCCTATAAAAGTTTCGTCTTCACATGCCTTAATTCATCAAGAGAAGTATACGGAATATGTTTATAACAGCTTTTGAATTAAAAGTGACTCCTTTGCATATATAATATGAACCAAACTTGCTATTTGCAAATAGAAGAGATTACTCTTTACTAGATTGATTTAGTGCCTGCCTAACATTGAGGTAATAATACTCTGCGCCCGTGCTACGTACCAAAAGAAGAGAAAAAAAATGTTAGAAATATAATTATTCATATTACTTTTTAGCTTAAACTTTTAAAATGAATGATTTTATGATATGATATCAGAACTTTATATTCGAAAAATTTAAAATTCGATCTTTAGTCTAAAAGTAAAAAATTAATATAAGACAAATAAAAAAAGAAAAGAATATTTATATAAAAATTAAACAAATTCAAAAGAAACTATTACTTGAAGAAAAATATTAGAAATCATCTCATGTGATAGAAAATACACCATCGTCTTATATCTATTGTATGGTCTAAATTTTGCTATGTGCCGTGGACCTTACATAAAATTTATTTTAATTCATTCCATACAATGTTATGTACGTAACCATATGCAGACCACATATTTAATTCACTCTTCTTTTAATTAGGACTACCTAAAAATTAAAAGTTGTCCTAAAGAGAGTGACTATATATCCATGTGTGTGCACTATGACTATATATATTCCTACCTCGTCCGTCCTTTGATGAAAGTGTCTTCAACCACAGTGCGAGTTTCACACCATAAATTGTGAATTGTTTTACTTTATGGAATATACTTGATCGTTATTCTCTTTCCTTGTTATTAAAATAAGTGTTTCTTTTAATTTTTTTTTTTTAACTTCATTAAAACTTACATCTGCTTTTTAGTTTTGATTTCTATAAAAATTTTAATTTCTTTAGATTTTAGTATAATAAATTTAAAAGATCTTAGTTTTAGTACATCTTGCTAAGACAAATAAAAAAAAAAAAACTTTATAAGAATAGATTAATTTTTATAGTCATCTTTGAGACACTTATTATGTGGTCATTGTAATTTAATAACAGAGGTGGGTTTGACTTGGTAACAAGTTAGCAAGAGTAGAGAATATATATAACGCTAAGAGAAGATATATATAGTCATAGTGATAGTGATATAGTCAAAATATATGATAGTTATTTATTCAAATAGAAAACGTAGTCTAATTAACCTCCATATACTATATAGTTTTCTGCACTCTTTCCCCCGCACAAATTAAAACAGATATAAGAAAAGGAAAGACGAAAGCTAAGACAGTCAAAAAGAGAGAGAGAATAAGGACCCCTTTTTCCCATTATTATTGAATTATACATATATTCAGTTTGCAATATGATCAAAGCATTATTGAATAGAAGTGGTATGGTAGTTGTTCCTGCATAGTAAATCTGACTATAACTCGTCTTGTTTAGAGATTAAATCTTTTTTCATCTGAAATAGAAGGAGTATACGTAGATTTCAAGAAAAACGACAGCAATATGTACCTGTAAAACACTTTAACGTTTACGTAAATAAAAGTAAAAGATGAATGCAATATATATTCAAAGTGAATAATATATTTTTTAAGTAGTTAGAATTTTTGTGTTTATAGAGTATTATCTCTTTGAAGTAGTTGAAATATGTTTTTGATATTTTGATAATTACCCTTCATTTATTTTTAAAATAATTTTATTATTGTTGAAATCCTCTCTAACAGAAATAAATCACGTTTTATTTATTTTATTTGGGTTTCAATTTATAAGTATAATGAGGTCGGAGTATAACTATCATATCAGCAGTAATATAAAAATAGTGAGTTTGTGATCATGTATGTGTTGTGTTAAAGTTAGGTCACAAAAAGTGCTACTTACAAATTCATTATGACGCAGAAATAATAATGCAAATTTATTGATGAGTTATCATAGATTGATTGACCGCTAATTGAGACAAACTAAAATCTTAACAGAATTTCATATATACATTCTCTCTAAATTCTCTTTATTATGTTCACACATGCATTAAGACTTTTGAATGAGTATACATGCACAACTACTTTAAAAAATGGCCCAAAAATCTGATATTGATACTACTACATACTCGTAATATATTAGCCGCAAGTTAAAATATGCTTTTATCCCATATTATGATGGATATCACTATCATATCTTAGTTGATATGCAGCAATAATCATAATGTGGCATTCAATATATATACCACTTACAAATTACAACAAATTAAAGGTGAAGACTCAGACTCAGATATATAGTGATAGTATGCATAGAATAAAGAGTGTACTCATTTAAAAAGAAAAAAGAAAAAAAAAAAAGAGAGATCTGCATTGATTTTTCTCTCTTTCTATATATCTCTGCACTATCGAAATATATATGTATGGAAACAAGCACTCAAATTAAAAGGCTGCTTCAACATATATATAGGGGGACAAAAAAGATAAAAAGCCACTCATCCTTGAGAACTTTACATCACAAATGAGATAATTATCTCATCGGCAAGGGATCTTCATCTTACCCTTTGAGGGGCCACCAATTTCGAAATTTTAATTTACACATGTGCATACTATAACATCAATACTAATAAGATCTGCTTTTTAATCTATTTATATATGATCATGTTGATTAAGCAACTCATGTGAAACCAGAAACTGAAACCAGAGTTGCATGTGATCAACTTAAATAAGGGGTTTTATAAAGAAAATAAAAACGAAATAAAATTATTACACAATTCTATTAAGATGGTTTTAATTACATTTCGTATCTGTTTTTTATATATGAATCTGGTTTAAAACAACGAAAAAGAAATAAACATAAAATCATAGTTCGATCCAACATTTAAGAGATATAAAGCATATAAAAATGAGTAAAAGTACTATTTCTACATTAAAATTGATAACAAAAATGAGGTATTATATATCTGTATGAAAATATATATGTTGTTTAATTTATTTTTAATATATATTTTATATTGAAAATTAATTAAAAATAACCTACAAAATTACAAATAAATTGTGATTTTGGCTTAGGATTTATGACCCATAAATTGTGGTTGTTTTAAACCACGTTTTATTGCATCTATACAAATATTTAAAGTTGTATTTATTTACAAACATAGAACATTGAAATAGTAAACTAAAATTGTATTTAGTAGATGAGACATAAATAGAGGTATTATGTTTAAAGATATTGAATTAGTGTATTTTATGTCTATTTTGACAGAAAAGACAAACACTAATAAGAGATACAATTTATTTTTTATTTTTAATTTTTTATTATTCTTGTTAGTTTTTTACAATTATATTTTTTCTAAATTTTTTAATAAAAAAATGAGAATAAATTGGACATTCATAATTTGTTCTAGTTTATCATCAAATAAAATACAAAAATACTAATTTTTGTGTCTTTATTCTTTGTGTCTTATTCTCAGTGTCTTGTCTTATCCTATTCTCAAAACGAAACGCAGCTTAAAAAAGATTTTTTATGATCTATTTATTTGTGTTATAATATTGTTACTTATATCGGATCTCTTAAAATCTAAAAATAAATTTCATAAATATTAAAATCTTTTTAAAACAATTAATTTTAATTATTAAGATGACATTTAGCATATTTTCAACTACAAAATAAATAATATAAAAATATTTATTATTTTATATAATTTTATAAAAGTGTTAAAAAATCCACATATTATCAAAATATAATTTGTTTGGTTATTTTTTCTAAGGGTCAGATTAGGTAAGTAATTTAATTAAGTTTTTTTTAAAAAATAGCTTAAAACATAAAGGTTTATATTAAAAGTATAAGTTATTTTGTATTTAAATAGTTATTATAGAAAAACTTGTTTTAAAATTATGTAATAAATATGAGTGAAAAAATAACTTTTGAAAAGGAGAAAAGTTAAATTTTTTACTTTTCCAAAAATTTTTAAATAACTTTTTAAAAAATTAAAAATATATTTAAAAAAGTGTACCGAATATTATGACTTTTTATAAGTTAAAAGTCCAAAAAAATAACTTTTGAAATTTTACAAACGAATTCAAAGTGCCATTTAACATTGTTATATGGTTAAAATTCTTAAAAATTGTTCATTTTGACCAAAAAATAAAATCATCGATTTTGAGAAGAAATAAATTATTTTTTTACATTATTTTTCATTGTTTCTCCTCCCACAATTAAGTTATTATTATTTAAATATAATACTTAAATGATTTAACTAAGTGAGTAATATCATTTAAATATACAAATAATTGCTTCACCATTTTTTTTCTTTCTACCAAAATTTTCTCTTTTATCCTCCCTTTAATTTCAGTCAAAATACTTTGGCTTGTGACTTGTGAGCGTGTAAATCGTGTTATTGAACCATTTAATACTAATAATCGTATGTGGCCATTATCCACAATTTACTAACGTTTTTCAAACTAAACTCGTGGTTCTAATTCAAGATTTATACTAACTAATTCGTAGTTCATAAATTATAAGTTTTATCCACAATAAAGTGATTTTGTTCGACCATTTACACATAAACTTATGTACCAAATTCGTGGTTTTGTTATGGGGTACTAGTATTTTTACTTGTAATAACATTATAAAAATATATATTTTTTAAAATTATAATTCATTTTGTTCTGATAGTATAAATTATGTATAAATTATAATTTATTTTGTGTCGATATAAAAGATATATAAAATCAAACTACTTTTAAAAAAATAAGTCGTACAAAAATCTCTAGATAAAAAGATCAATGTATCTATAGATAAAAAATTAAATAATAAAATTTTTAATTATTATTTTTATATGAAAAAGTCTAATTTTTTTATTAATAATTAATTTTAATATTCGTTATCTAAAATTTGAAACAATTTAACGTATATACTTTTACATTTAATTAGGTGTTAAGTCTGTTGTACAAATAGAAATAATTAATTTTTATACTTGTTATTTAAAAATAATATTTTTTTTCTCTCTCTCTATATATATAAATATAATTAGATATTAGTCTAAAAAAATTATACGATAGTTATAAAATTAACTCAAAACTAATTTTTTTTAAAACAGTTGAATCTTGATTCTAACTTTTAATTATAACATTAGTATTCTCTTCAAATTATATGTAATAAATATTTGAAAGAAGAGAAATGAAAATATAGATTAAAAAGATAAACGGTAAAAATTTAAAACTAAATAAAAAACTAAAAAAATATGTATATAATAATAATAATATTTTTTATTTGATTTATATTATTTTGTTTTCTGTAGAACAAAAAAGTAGAAAAAATAGAGAATGAGAGAAAAGAGAAAAAAAGATAAAGATGAAAAATGAGAGTGAGAGTTTGTTAATTTTGAAAGAAAAAATTTATTTTAATTATAATAAAAAAATATCGGATGACATATTTTGATTTGTCAAATGACTAATATAAAATATAAATTATATATAGAGTAAAAATGGTAAAGAGAAATAGACAAATGGAGATAGGTAGATGAGAGAATTTAGGAAGGGAGTTTATTAATTTTGGAAAAAAATATTTTTGCTCAATTTTAATAATAGTCTTATGTGACACATTTGATTATTAAATTAGATAGTAATATATGATACATAATATAGGTATATTTCAATTTCAATTTTAATATTTCAATTTTAATTTTAATGCAATTAAAGAATGTCATGTTGTACATTTTGATTGTCAAATTAGTAATTAGTCATTGACATTAATATTAATGATATATAAAATAGATAGAGTGGTTGAAGAAATGAGAAAGATAGAGAAAAGAAGATGGATGAGGGGAGAACTCTTTAATTTTGGAAGAAAAGATTTGATTTCAATTATAATGAGGAAGTGAAATGTGGCACATTTTGGTTGTAAAATTAGTATGGATGAGAAAAGAATTCTTTAATTTTGGAGGAAAAGATTTAATTTTAATTACAATGAGAGAGTGACATGTGGCACATTTTGGTTGTAAAATTAGTAAGGATAAGAGGAGAATTTCTTAATTCTAGAGAAAAAGATTTGATTCCAATTGCAATGAAAAAGTGACATATGGCACATTTTAGTTGTAAAATTAGAATATATATATATATATATATATATATATATATATATGTGCCTAAGCAGTATAGAAATTATCGGAATAGTGATCGATTTAGCGACCGATTATAGTCCACAATTTAAATGGACATTTTTATAGCCAATGGTCCCAAATATATACAAAGAACAAGCAACGAAAAAAAAATTCCATTTACATAAAGAGAAAAAAACCTAAATACCTTAAAAATTCAAAGACATGAATATATATCAAAGCAATAATTTACAGCTTAATAATTTTTTCTTTGGTTTAATTATTTTGTTGGTCCTTATAGTTTCACGAAAATTTTAATTGAATTTCTATATTTTTTCTTTTTAATTGGGTCTCTGCACCAATTTTTTTCAATTAGGTCTCTCTTAGCAATAATTGACTTAATTTTATAGGGATTCAACTAAAAAAAATTAGCGCAGGAACCCAAATAAAAAATATAGAGATCCAATTAAAAAAAAATTTAGTACAAAGACTCAATTAAAAGAAAAAAATATAGGAACTTAATTAAAAATTTCACAAAAACTATAAAGACTAATAAAATAATTAAACCTTTTTCTTTCTCTTTTCACCTAACCAGGAGTTGAAGAAATTCTATGACTTAATTGGAGTCTCTTAGAGAGTATGAGGCATTACTTTCTTTCTTCACCAAAGACACTAAAATTTTATAACCACGAAAAAATATTCAATTAATTCTAATATTTTTTATATTAGAAAAGATTTAATTATAAAATTAAAGCAGTATAGGACCTAATTGAAAAAAAAGGTATATGAACCTAATTAAAAATTTAGTAAAATTATAAAGGCTAACAGAATAATTAAACCTAATAGAAAAAAGGGATTTAGGATAAAAAGGATTTGAGAGTTGTAATAAACAAAAAGTTCTGTGAGCTAAGATAAGAAATCATTTCATATACTTGTTGGGAAGCGTAACCAGATACCTGAATGTTGAAAGAAAACTTTTCAATTAGAATATATTATAATAAATAAAATAAATTGTTGAATTTAATTTGTCAGATATTTACATTTTGCTAATTACAAGATATATAATTTATTTACTTATAGGGTGGATAAGAAGATGTATAATGTGGAATATGCTAATTATAATAAGTGGAGGTTCCTTGATGAACTGGAATTGGTGCTGTATTCTAAGATCGGCTACTAAATTTTTGTCTGGCTGCAACATTTTAAATAAAAAAAAATAAAAAAAGATGAATGAAACTGAACAATCTTATTAGCAATCATAAACATGTTTGTTTTGGTTGCATGCAAGAAATTCAGGCCAAGTTGAAGAGAACTATATTAAGAAAAACTAAATTTTAAACAAAAAAGTGAGAAATTAAACGCTTGTCATAAATGATGGATCAAACTATTTTACCTCCATCGCTATAATGTAAGAAAAGAAAATGTAATACCTTTCGATTTTATCATCTCCAATGTAGATCAGATAGAAAGCACATCATCATTATCATTTAAATCTGCAAACAAAGCAATATAATTTAACCCTCTAATAATAATGTACAATTATCTTACAACACACATAAATTAAAGCAGAGGTTGTTATCAATCAATACCAAGAGAGTCAAGTAAAAATTCAACCGCTTTCCCTTTGTTCTAGTCAATCAATGGACGAACCTCTAAACCTTCAATTTAAAACCTTGTTAAATAGCAATCATCATCATGATCTGGTGGGAGAACTTACAAATTACACACTTGTTCACACAAAACATGCAAATAAAGATAAAAATTAAATAAAACCTGAAGGGAAAAGAAAGTTGTGGAAATAAGTGGGGCATTCTCATGTGGTTTGGTAGTGGGATACTCTTTCTTGAACTCGTTCTCTAAAACCTAAGGATTTTAGAATTTTAGAGATAAGTATAGCAGTTGGAATATCTGAATTCAATTAAATTAAAAATACAGTTGAGAAACATAGAAAAAATGAATCGCAATTCAAGAAAGAAAGGAACAGATTTTATCTTTTAAATTCTTGTATCTTCATTCTTAATTGCTTTTCCCACAATCACTGAAGTACATTCCACAACTATAGTAGTCTTTGACTACAGTGATATACATTGCTCAAGATTCATAATGTGTTTGGGATTAGATGAAATCTTCAATAAGAGGCTGATAGAAGAGTTTATATGCCTCTATCACTTTAAGATACCACATTGCCTCCCGATCAGGCCATGATGAAAGATCAACAATCTTATGAACCTGTTATTATATTACAGTTCATTACTATATTTTGCTCCTAATTCCTTAATTAACCATTAGAGCATGTCTAACCGGAAAAAAATTGGAGTTCAGTTATTGTTGTATCAGAGAAAAAGAAGAATTTATGCATTGGAGTGAGAAGAAAATGAATTCCTATTCTAATTACGAGAAGAATAGGACTCCTGTTATCCAATCAACACTTGTCATTTGACAAATTAGTTAAAAAATAAATAATTATATAAAATATTAATTAAATAGTTATATTAAATAATTAAATAATAATGAATTCAATAATAATTATAATAATTAATTTATTAAATAATTATATTTTTATTTAATTAATAATTTATATTAATTATTTAAATAATAATTAATTAGATTAAATAATTAAATTTTTATTTAATTAATGATTTATATTAATTATTTATATCATAATTATTATTAAATATTATTTATATTATTATATTAAATTATAATTAATTAAATTTACTTACATCAAAAAATAAATTTAATTTTTATATTTTACAAAATAATTTTTTTGTTGGATTGGTTATTTTAAATAATAATTAATTTAGTAACAATTATAATAATTAATTATATTAAATAATTATATTTTTATTTAATTAATGATTTATATTAATTATTTAAATAATAATTAAATTGTAATTAATTTATTAATAATTATAATAATTAATTAGATTAAATAATTAAATTTTTATTTAATTAATGATTTATATTAATCATTTATGTCATAATTAATATTGAATATTATTTATATTATTATATTAATGGTAATAATTATACTATGGGATACTATTTAGCAGATGGTATTTATCCTGAATGGGCTATATTTGTCAAATCAATCTCAAAGCCACAAGGGGAGAAACGCAAGTTATATGCACAATGCCAAGAAGGGCAAAGAAAAGATGTGGAGCGAACATTCGGAGTGTTGCAAGCACGCTTTACAATTATACGTGGTCCAGCTCGCTTTTGGGAAAAGAAGAAGCTTGCCAACTTAATGAGAGCTCGTATTATATTACATAATATGATTGTTGAGGATGAAAGAGACACTTATGCAGAAAATTTTGCTCAAAACTTAGAGTATGATGATGTCGAAAATGGCTTACACAACCTCCGCTGGGAGAAGAAGATTTTGCACCATACCATCAATTTCTCCAAAGAAATGCCCAACTTCGAAATAGGCAGCAGCATAGACAATTGAAAGAGGACTTGATTGAACACATATGAAAATTTTACAATGTTTGTCGTCAACTATAGAGCTTAATTATGTTTTTTTTGTATTAAGTAATTTTACAAATTAGTGTAATCCCGAATTATATATTGTGTATTATTGTTATATATGAATTTATTTAATATTAATATCTTTTAATAGTGAATAATTTTTAAATTTATAAATTTAATTTATATAATTGAAAAAAATTAGTTACATTAATTTTAAGTATTTTAATTAATTAATTAAGTGGGACCACAATATAGACTAAAGTTAGTTCCTCCTAATGGAGAAGAGAGAGATGATTTGAGTTCCTATTTACTGTTTATGATGTAAAAGATGATGTGGGGTTACTTTTTATGACGGGTGGGGCATAAATAGGAATTGGGATGAGTTTCCTACTGGAGACGGTCTTATGATAAGTTCTATTATCGCATGATTCAATCAGAATTGCAGTAAGAAATGCAAACTACCTTTACCATAGGAATGTCTCCAGTACCGACAACATAACCTCCAACTACCATCACCTACATCCCTGTCATTGATGAATAAAAATAAAAAAATGATTAATTAATTAGTAAAACTAGATCTGAAAATACTTGCAGATTTTGAAGAGGAAATGTGAGGTTGAGTTGGATGACTAGGTTGCCAATGGTAGTGTAGGAAATCGCGGTCGAGGGACAACAACTCAATGACTCTAGTGCTGTCATCAAGAACCAGAGGAGTGTCGGAGACCAAAATATCCTAAGAAGAAGAATCGAGAATGTTATTTATGGTTGAAGTTAAATGGCGTTGTTTAGAGAGAATTGGAAATAGTTGGGAACTTAGTAAGTACCTACAACCAAACGCGTTCGAAGAGGATGCCATCGAGTTTCTAACTGCTTTGAAAGTGATTTGGAACCTGACGCGCGTGCTTCTGCTGTAGTTGCGAATTGAAATAAGGTGAACAATCAGTAAAAAAACAAATCAAGAACATACAAAATAAGAAATTGAGGTGTTTCTTGATTTTGGAAACCTGAATGCGAACAATCTTCTTCTCTTCCGTTGGAGGTTTGAGATTGAGAACGGAAAGCGATGGCTCACTAGAAGATCTTGTTATTTGTTAACATGTGTATAAACCCTAACTACCGAATCCTTTAAATTCTTCGACTTACAAATTTCATAAAGCTTCTTCACCTAATCAAAATTTAGATAAACAAATTAACAAATAATTAAATAATATTTTTGTTATGACAATCGAGAAATTCTCTAGATTTATACCAAATAATTAAATAATACGTGACAAGAAGCAATGGCGGATCTAGACGGCAAGGCGATGATCTGCAACAAAAGAGTGAGCAGAGGAAGCAGCATGACCAGAGGAGGCGACAGTGAGAAAAGAACGGCACAACAATGAGAAAATCAGATCTGGATGGTGATAAGATGATATGCGAACTCAGACAACGCCAACGGCGTCGGGATCTTAAAGAAGTAGGCAATGACGCCGAGACCTCAGAAGACGATGGCAACGAGGTCTCGGGAGACGGCGCTGCAATAAGAAGATGATGAAGATGGCGTTGCGACGAAGAGACGACAATGGTGTAGGTAACTCAGAAGACGGTGTTGTACTTCCGGCGGGTAACTCAATAATTGAAGGGAGAAGATGAGAATAGTGTGATTGAGGGTAATTCAGTAACTATCTTATCTTTTTAAATTAGCGACCGATTTAGTGACTGATGAGTTCATAGCGACTGAATTAGTGACCAAATAATTTTTCATCATATTCTTCTATCAGTTGCAAAATTGGTCGCTAAATTGAAAAATAGCGATCGATTTTGTGACCAGGAGTCCCAAAGATGTTACTTCTTTATTTTGGTTGCTAACACGGTTACTAAATTAAAAAATAACAACCGATTTTAGCGACCAAATTTATTCCGATTGTATAAAAAAGTAATCGGTCGCTAATTTGGTTGCTAATAGTGGCCGAGTTAACGACCACTGCCTTAGCGACCAAATAAATTTTCACCCTATTTCTTTATCGGTTGCAAAATCGATTGCTAAATTAAAATTAGCGACTGATTTTGTGACCAAGAATCCCAAATACGTTATTTCTCTTATTTTGGTGGCTAATTCAGTCACTGAATTAAAAAATAGAGACGATTTAGCTACCAACTTTATTCTAGTTGTATAAAAAACTTATCAGTTACAAATTCGGTTGCTATTGGTGACAGATTTAGCGACCAACTTTTCTTTGGTCATAGAAATTCTATATCGGTCGCTAAATCAGTCGCTATTAGCAACCAATTTTTTCAGTCGCTAAAATCAGTCACTATTTTAGTATTTTCTTGTAGTGAATGATGATTTTTAAAATACTATCCTAAAAAACATATTAAAAATTATTTTTTAACTTAAAAAATATAAAAATAAATAATTTTTAATTATTAATATCTATTTTAAAAGATAAGTTTCCCAAATTTAACACTGGAAAACTACCAAAAGTATCCATGAAGTTTACGAACGCTAACAAAAATACACATAAACTAAGGAAATTAACGTTCTACCATGGGTTCCGTACGACAAAAGTATCCAAACCCTAACTTTTTGTTGATTTTTTAATAAAATTCCCCAACTACTCCACCCTCAACCTCAACTCACATTTTCAACTTTCTATAACCCAACTTAAACCTTTAAAACCCTTGCCATGGAGTCCAAAACAACTCCTACAGCAGACCAGGTCGAAATCAATGATGGCGATGGTGGTGGTGGAGGATCGGATCTCAACCGGTTTAGTCTTAAGTTTACCAAACCCTTTAGCAGCACCACGACCCCTTTCTCTTCTCAGGTGTGCGACGATGGTATTCTCCTCGGCTGGGTCAGTGATGAGCGGATAATTTATACGCTTTTTGGCATTGTTTTTAGGTAGTTTTTAGTAGGATCTAGCTACTTTTAGGAATGTTTTTATTAGCTTTTATGCAAAATTCACATTTCTAGACTTTACAATGAGTTTGTGTGTTTTTCTATGATTTCAGGTATTTTCTGGCTGAAATTGATGGACCTGAGCAAAAATCTGATTCAGGCTGAAAAAGGACTGCTGATGCTGTTGGATTCTGACCTCCCTGCACTCGAAATGGATTTTCTGGAGCTACAGAACTCCAAATGGCGCGTTCTCAGCAGCATTGGAAAGTAGACATCAAGAGCTTTCCAGCAATATATAATAGTTCATACTTTATTCGAGTTTATATGACAAAAACTGGCGTTGAATGCCAGTTCCATGCTGCATTCTGGAGTAAAACGCCAGAAACACGTCACAAACCAGAGTTAAACGCCAAAAACACGTTACAACTTGGCGTTTAACTCCAAGAGAAGCCTCTACACGTGTAAAGCTCAAGGTCAGCCCAAGCACACACCAAAGTGGGCCCCGGAAGTGGATTTCTGTACTTAGACTTATTTCTGTAAACCCTAGTAACTAGTTTAGTATAAATAAGACTTTTTACTATTGTACTGGGGGGTCCTTTTCCCTATTTTTTGAATTCATATGTCTTTTGTGGAGGCTGGCCATTCAGCCATGCCTGGACTATCACTTATTTATTTTCAACGGTGGAATTTCTGCACACCATAGATTAAGGGTGTGGAGCTCTGCTGTACCTCGAGTTTTAATGCAATTACTACTATTTTCTATTCAATTCAGCTTATTCTTGTTCTAAGATATTCACTGCACTTCAACATGATGGATGTGATGATCCGTGACACTCATCATCATTCTCACCTATGAACGCATGACTGACAACCACTTCCGTTCTACCTTAAAACGAGTGAATATCTCTTAGATTCCTTAATCAGAATCTTCGTGGTATAAGCTAGAACCCTTTGGCGACCATTCTTGAGAATCTGGAAAGTCTAAACCTTGTCTGTGGTATTCCGAGTAGGATTCAGGGATTGAATGACTGTGACGAGCTTCAAACTCGCGATTGTTGGGCGTAGTGACAAACGCAAAAGAATCAATGGATTCTATTCCGACATGATCGAGAACCGACAGATGATTAGACGTGCTGTAACAGAGCATTTGGACCATTTTCACTGAGAGGATGGGAAGTAGCCATTGACAACGGTGATGCCCTACATACAGCTTGCCATGGAAAGGAGTATGAAGGATTGAAGGAAGGCAGTAGAAAAGCAGATATTCAACAGGAACAAAGCATCTCCATACGCTTATCTGAAATTCCCACCAATGATTTACATAAGTATCTCTATCTTTATTTTATGCTTTATTTATTATTATTTTCGAAAACTCCATAACCATTTATTATCCGCCTAACTGATATTTACAAGATGACCATAGCTTGCTTCATACCAACAATCTCCGTGGGATCGACCCTTACTCACGTAAGGTTTATTACTTGGACGACCCAGTGCACTTGCTGGTTAGTTGTGCGAAATTGTGAAGAATGTGAGTGAACCATAGTAGTGTGCACCAAGTCTTTGGAGCCATTACTAAGAATTGTTCGAGTTATAAAAAGTGTAAATCACAATTTTGCCTATAAAGTTTTTGGCGCCGTTGCCGGAGATTGTTCGAGTTTGGACAACTGACGGTTCATCTTGTTGCTCAGATTAGGTAATTTTCTTTTCAAAAAGTTTTCAAAAATCTTTCAAATTTTTTTTCATTTATTTTCATTTTTCCAAAAAGAAATTTTTGAAAAATCCAAAAAAATTTATAAAATCATAAAAACCAAAAATATTTTTGTGTTTCTTGTTTGAGTCTAGTGTCAAATTTTAAGTTTGGTGTCAATTGCATGTTTTAAAGAAATTTATGCATTTTTTCGAAAACTCATGCATGATGTTCTTCATGATCTTCAAGTTGTTCTTGCTAAGTCTTCTTGTTTGATCTTCATATTTTCTGGTATTGTGTCTTTTGTTGTTTTTCATATGCATTCTTGCATTCATAGTGTCTAAGCATGAAAAATTTCTAAGTTTGGTGTCTTGCATGTTTTCTTTTCTTAAAAATTTTTTAAAAATAAATCTTGATGTTCATCTTGATCTTCAAAGTATTCTTGGTATTCATCTTGACATTCAAAGTGTTCTTGCATGCATTATGTGTTTTGATCTTAATTTTTCATGTCTTGTGTCAATCTTGCTGTTCACAAAAAAAAGAGAAAAACACAAATATGACATTTTTCTTCTTTTTTCTCTCTCCTCATTAAAAATTCAAAAATAAAAAATATCTTTTCCTTATTTTTCTCATAATTTTTGAAATCTTTGGGTTGACTTAGTCAAAATTTTTTAAAATAAGTTGTTTCTTGTTAGTCAAGTCAAGATTTCAATTTTAAAAATCTTATCTTTTCAAAATCTTTTTCAAAAATCAAATCTTTTTCGTTTTTTTATTTTCGAAAAGTTTTAAAATTTAATTTCAAAATCTTTTCTTATCTTTATTTCAAAATTTCGAAAACTTTACTAACAATTAATGTGATTGATTCAAAAATTTGAAGTTTGTTACTTTCTTGTTAAGAAATGTTCAATCTTTAAATTCTAGAGTCATATCTTTTAGTTTCTTGTTGGTCAAGTAATCAATTTTAATTTTAAAAATCAAATCTTTTTCAAAATATCTTTTTCAATCATATCTTTTCAAAATATCTTTTTTAAATCATATCTTTTTCAAAATTGATTTCAAAAATCTTTTCTAACTTCTTATCTTTTCAAAATTGATTTTCAAATCTTTTTCAACTAACTAATTGACTTTTTGTTTGTTTCTTATCTTTTTTAAAACCACCTATCTACTTTCCTCTCTCTAATTTTCAAAAATTACCTCCCTCTTTTTCAAAATTATTTTTTTTACTAATTGTTTCAAATTTTAATTTTAATTTTATTTCTTATCTTAATTTTCGAAAATCACTAACTATTTTTTCAAAACAATTTTCGAATTTTTCTCTCCCTCATCTTCTTCTATTTATTTATTTAATTACTAACACTCTTATCTTCATCTTAAAAATTTGAACCATCTCATCTCCTCTGTGTTCGAATTTTTCTCATCCCTCTTCTACTCTTCTATTCTTCTACTCACATAAAAGAATCTCTTTACTGTGGTAAAGAGGATCCCTATTATTATTTTCTATTCCCTTCTTTTTCATATAAGCAGGAGCAAGGACAAGAATATTCTTGTTGAAGCAGATCCTGAACCTGAAAGGACTTTGAAGAGGAAACTAAGAGAAGCTAAATTACAACAATCCAGAGACAACCTTACAGAAATTTTTGAAAAAGAAGAGGAGATGGCAGCCGAAAATAATGACAACAACAATAATGCAAGGAGGATGCTTGGTGATTATACTACACCTCCTTCCAAATTTGATGGAAGAAGCATCTCAATCCCTGCCATTGGAGCAAACAATTTTGAGCTAAAACCTCAACTAGTTGCTCTAATACAACAGAACTGCAAGTTTCATGGACTTCCATCAAAAGATCCCTATCAGTTCTTAACTGAGTTCTTGCAGATCTGTGAGACTGTTAAGACTAATAGAGTAGATCCTGAAGTCTACAGGCTCATGCTTTTCCCTTTTACTGTAAGAGACAAAGCTAGATCATGGTTGGACTCACAACTTAAAGATAGCCTGTACTCTTGGGATAAGCTGGTCACGGCCTTCTTGGCTAAGTTCTTTCCTCCTCAAAAGCTGAGCAAGCTTAGAGTGGATGTTCAGACCTTCAAACAAAAAGATGGTGAATCCCTCTATGAAGCTTGGAAAAGATACAAGCAGATGACCAAAAGGTGTCCTTCTGACATGCTTTCAGAGTGGACCATTTTGGATATATTCTATTATGGTCTATCTGAGTTCTCTAAGATGTCACTAGACCATTCTACAGGTGGATCCATTCACCTAAAGAAAACGCCTGCAGAAGCTTAAGAACTCATTGACATGGTTGCAAATAACCATTTCATGTACACTTTTGAGAGGAATTCTGTGAGTAATGGGACGCCTCAGAGGAAGGAAGTTCTTGAAATTGATGCTCTGAATGTCATATTGGCTCAGAACAAAATGTTGACTCAGCAAGTCAACATGATTTCTCAGAGTCTGAATGGATGGCAAAATGCATCCAACAGTACTAAAGAGGCATCTTCTGAAGAAGAAGCTTATGATCCTGAGAACTCTGCAATGGCAGAGATGAATTACCTGGGTAAACCCTATGAGAACACCTATAATTCCTCATAGAGAAATCATCCAAATTTTTCATGGAAGGATCAACAAAAGCCTCAACAAGGCTTTAACAATGGTGGAAGAAACAGGCTCAGCAATAGCAAGCCTTTTCCATCATCTTCTCAGCAACAGACAGAGAATTCTGAGCAGAGTCCCTCTAACTTAGCAAACATAGTCTCTGATCTGTCTAAGGCCACTTTAAGTTTCATGACTGAAACAAGGTTCTCCATTAGAAATTTGGAGGCACAAGTGGGCCAGCTGAGTAAGAAAATCACTGAAACTCCTCCTAGTACTTTCCTAAGTAATACAGAAGAAAATCCAAAAAGAGAGTGCAAGGCCATTGATATAATCACAATGGCCGAATCCAAAGAGGAAGGGGAGGACGTGAATCCCAATGAGGAAGAACTCATGTGACGTCTCCCAAACAAGAAGGAGTTCCCTATTGAGGACCTAAAGGAATCTGAGGCTCATATAGAGACCATAGAGATTCCATTAAACCTCCTTCTACCATTCATGAGCTCTGAGAACTATTCTTCCTCTGAAGAGGATGAAGATGTAACTGGAGAGCAAGTTGCTCAATATCTAGGAGCCATCATGAAGCTGAATGCCAAGTTGTTTGGTAATGAGACTTGGGAAGGTGAACCTCCCTTGCTCATTAGTGAACTAGATACATGGGTTCAACAAACTCTACCTCAAAAGAAATAAGATCCTGGTAAATTCTTAATACCATGTACCATAGGCACCATGACCTTTGAGAAGGCTCTGTGTGACCTGGGATCAGGTATAAATCTTATGCCACTCTCTGTAATGGAGAAGCTGAAAATCTTTGCGGTACAGGCCGCCACATTCTCATTAGAGATGGCAGACAAGTCAATAAGACAAGCTTATGGATTGGTAGAGGACATGTTAGTGAAGGTTAAAGGCCTTTACATCCCTACTGATTTTATAATCTTAGATTCTAGGAAGGATGAGAATGAATCCATTATTCTTGGAATACCCTTCCTAGCCATAGCAGGATCTGTGATTGATGTTGACAGAGGAGAATTAGTCCTTCAATTGAATGGGGACTACCTTGTGTTTAAAGTTCAAGGATCTTCCTCTGCAACCATGGAGAGGAAGCATGAAAAGTTTCTCTCAGTACAGAGTCAAACAAAGCCCCCACAATCAAACTCTAAGTTTGGTGTTGGGAGGTTCCAACAATGCTTTGAACATCTGTAAAGCTCCATGAGAGCTCACTGTCAAGCTATTGACATTAAAGAAGCGCTTATTGGAAGGCAACCTAATTTTTATTTATCTATATTTTTTGTTCTTTTATGTTTTATTAGGTTCATGATCATGTGGAGTCAAAAAAATTGCTAAAATTAAAAACAGAATCAAAAATAGCAGAAGAAACAGCACAACTTGGAGGAAGAGCCTACTGGCGTTTAAACGCTAGTAAGGAGCATTTGGCTGGCGTTCAATGCCAGAACAGAGCATGAATCTGGTGTTGAACGCCAGAAACAAGCAGCAGTCTGGCGTTTAAACGCCAGGATTGCACCGTAAGGAAAGCTGGCGTTTAACGCCAGAAACAAGCATCAGGCTGGCGTTAAACGCCAGAAACATGCTACATCTGGGCGTTTAACGCCAGAAACAAGTTTAAGTCTGGCGTTAAATGCCAGGATTGCATGCAGAGGGCGTTTAACACGCCTAATTGGTGCAGAGATGGTAAATCCTTGACACCTCAAGATTTGTGGACCCCACAGGATCACCTCAGGATCTGTGGACCCTACAGGATCCCCACCTACCTCAACTCACCTTTTCTCTTCTTCACCCAATCCAATAACACTCTTTCCCATACACCCTTCACCAATCACCTCAATCTCTCTTCCCCATCACCTCTTCACCACTCACATCCATCCACTCTTCCCCATAAACCCCACCTACCTTCAAATTCAAAATCTCTTTCCCACCCAAACCCACCCTAAATGACCAAACCCCATTCCCTCTCCCTCCACTATATAAACCCCTCCATCCTTCTTCATTTTTACACAACACAACCCTCTCTTCTCCCCCTTGACTGAAACCCACACATCTCTCCCTTTCCTCCATATCTTCTTCTTCTTCTTCTTCTTCTTCTTCTATTCTTTCTTCTCTTGCTCGAGGACGAGCAACATTCTAAGTTTGGTGTGGTAAAAGCATAGCTTTTTTGTTTTTCCATAACCATTTATGGCACCTAAGGCCGGAGAAACCTCTAGAAAGAGGAAAGGGAAGACAAAAGCTTCCACCTCCGAGTCATGGGAGATAGAGAGATTCATCTCAAGGGTCCATAGCTCAGTAATAGAGCATTTGACTGCACATCAAGCGAGCCCACTCATGGACCTCAACAAGAGCATGAGGAATTCCCTCATCAAGAAATCCCTGAGATACCTCAGGGGATACATTTTCCTCCACACAATTATTGGGAGCAACTAAGGATAGGAGCACCAAAATCACTAGGGATCAAGAAACAAAGGCAAGGAAGAGACATACAGGAGCTCAAGGACACCATTGGTCCTTCAAGAAGAAGGCACAACCATCACTAAGGTGGACTCATTCCTTAACTTTCTTGTTCTTATCTCTCTGTTTTTTGGTTCTTAAGCTTCATGTTTGTCTATGTTTGTGCCTTTACTACATGATCATTAGTATTTAGTAACTATGTCTTAAGGCTATGAATAATTCTATGAATCCTTCACCTTTCTTAAATGAAACATGTTTTTAATACAAAAGAACAAGAAGTACATGAGTTTCGAATTCATCCTTGAAATTAGTTTAATTATATTGATGTGGTGACAATACTTTTTGTTTTCTGAATGAATGCTTGAACAGTGCATACTTTTTATCTTGTTGTTTATGAATGTTAAAATTGTTGGCTCTTGAAAGAATGATGAAAAAAAGAAATGTTATTGATGGTATGAAAAATTATAAAATTGATTCTTGAAGCAAGAAAAAGCAGTGAAGAACAAAGCTTGCAAAAAAAAAAGTGACGAAAAACAAAAACAAAAAAAATATATAAAAGAAAAAGAAAAAGCAATCAGAAAAAACCAATAGCCCTTAAAACCAAAAAGCAAGGGTAAAAAGGATCCAAGGCTTTGAGCATCAATGGATAGGAGGGCCCAAGGAAATAAATCCAGGCCTAAGCGGCTAAATCAAGCTGTCCCTAACCATGTGCTTGTGGCATGCAGGTCCAAATGAAAAGCTTGAGACTGAGTGGTTAAAGTCGTGATCCAAAGCAAAAAGAGTGTGCTTAAGAGATCTGGAGACTTATAACTGGGGACTTTAGCAAAGCTGAGTCACAATCTGAAAAGGTTCACCCAGTCATGTGTCTGTGGCATTTATGTATCCGGTGGTAATGCTGGAAAACAAAGTGCTTAGGGCCACGGCCAAGACTAAAAAAAGTAGCTGTGTTCAAGAATCAACATACTTAACTAGGAAAATCAATAATACTATTTGAACTCTGAGTTCCTATAGATGCTAATCATTCTAAACTTCAAAGGATAAAGTGAGATGCCAAAACTGTTCAGAAGCAAAAAAGCTACAAGTCCCGCTCATCTGATTAGAACTAATATTCATTGATATTTTAGGATTTATAGTATATTCTCTTCTTTTTATCCTATTTGATTTTCAGTTGCTTGGGGACAAGCAACAATTTAAGTTTGGTGTTGTGATGAGCGGATAATTTATACGCTTTTTGGCATTGTTTTTAGGTAGTTTTTAGTAGGATCTAGCTACTTTTAGGGATGTTTTTATTATTTTTTATGCAAAATTCACATTTCTAGACTTTATTATGAGTTTTTGTGTTTTTCTATGATTTCAGGTATTTTCTGGCTGAAATTGAGGGAGCTGAGCAAAAATCTGATTCAGGCTGAAAAAGGAATGCTGATGTTGTTGGATTATGACCTATCTGCATTCGAAATGGATTTTCTGGAGCTACATAACTCCAAATGGCACGCTCTCAATGGCGTTGGAAAGTAGACATCCAGAGCTTTCCAGAAATATATAATAGTCTATACTTTATTCGAGTTTAGATGATGCAAACTGGTGTTCAACGCCAGTTCCATGCTGTATTCTGGAGTAAAACGCCAGAAACACGTCACAAACTAGAGTTAAACGCCAAAAACACGTTACAACTTGGCGTTTAACTCCACGAGAATCCTCTGCACGTGTAAATCTCAAGCTCAGCCCAAGCACACACCAAAGTGGGCCCCGGAAGTGGATTTTTGCACTTAGACTTATTTCTGTAAACCCTAGTAGCTAGTTTAGTATAAATAAGACTTTTTAATATTGTACTGGGGGGTCCTTTTCCCTATTTTTCGAATTTATATGTCTTTTGTGGAGGCTGGCCATTCGGCCATGCCTGGACCATCACTTATGTATTTTCAACGGTGGAGTTTCTGCACACTATAGATTAAGGGTGTGGAGCTCTGCTGTACCTCGAGTTTTAATGCAATTACTACTATTTTCTATTCAATTCAGCTTATTCTTGTTCTAAGATATTCACTGCACTTCAACATGATGGATGTGATGATCCGTGACACTCATCATCATTCTCACCTATGAACGTGTAACTGACAACCACTTCCATTCTACCTTAGGACGAGTGAATATATCTTAGATTCCTTAATCAGAATCTTCGTGGTATAAGCTAGAACCCTTTGGCGGCCATTCTTGAGAATCTGGAAAGTCTAAACCTTGTCTGTAGTATTCTGAGTAGGATTCAGGGATTGAATGACTGTGACGAGCTTCAAACTCGCGATTGTTGGGCGTAGTGACAAACGCAAAAGAATCAATGGATTCTATTCCGACATGATCGAGAACCGACAGATGATTAGCCGTGCTGTGACAGAGCATTTGGACCATTTTCACTGAGAGGATAGGAAGTAGCCATTGACAACGGTGATGCCCTACATACAGCTTGCCATGGAAAGGAGTATGAAGGATTGAAGGAAGGCAGTAGGAAAGCAGATATTCAACAGGAACAAAGCATCTCCATACGCTTATCTGAAATTCTCACCAATGATTTACATAAGTATCTCTATCTTTATTTTATACTTTATTTATTATTATTTTCGAAAACTCCATAACCATTTATTATCCGCCTAACTGAGATTTACAAGATGACCATAGCTTGCTTCATACCAACAATCTCCGTGGGATCGACCCTTAGTCACGTAAGGTTTATTTGTTGGACGACCCAGTGCACTTGCTGGTTAGTTGTGCGAAGTTGTGAAGAATGTGAGTGAACCATAGTAGTGTGCACCAAGTCTTTGGAGCCATTACTAAGAATTGTTCAAGTTATAAAAAGTGTAAATCACAATTTTGCCTATCAGTCAGGCGCGTCATGAAAGCATTCTCCTCGGCTGAGACAGGCGTGCCACGGTGACGTTCTCCTTAGGTTGGGTCACAGGCACACGACGAAGGTATTGTAGTCACCTTAAGAATGAGAGGGGGAAGCAGTGAGAGGGGAGGAGATTAGCGGTGACGGATAGTGGGTCACGGACAATAGTAAGGAAGTAGGAGGAGAGTTATGTAACTCTATGAGGGCTTTTAAGAGAGGGAGAAGTGACGAGAGACGAAGAAGTGAGAAGAGAGGAAGTGACAGTAAAATGGGGTTATGGTGAGGTAGTTTGGAAATTTTATTAAAAAATTAACAAAAAATTAGAGATTGGATACTTTTGTCATACGAAATCTATCTTTCATGAATACAGCGTTAAATTTTTTTAGTTTATAAATATTTTTATTAGCATTTGTAAATTTTATAGATACTTTTGGTAGTTTTTCCCACTAAATTAAAAAGTATCAAAGAATTGGCTTAAGCTAATATATAGCATAGATAAATTGAAGGGGCCGTGGTCAGTAGGAATCAGAAAATTATAATAGTAAACACAAAAATAATATATGAAAATAATAAAAAATTTTCATCAATATATTTAAATATTTAAATTTTATCATATATTAGTTAGTCAATTTTTTTTAAAAATAAATATAAATCAAACAATTGTAATTATATATATATAGATATAGAAAATAGATAATTTCTCTTTTTTGTTAAATATTTTTTTAACATTTATATAATTATATAATTGACATTTTATAATATTTAAGGTAAAAGTTTTTTTGATGATAACAGTTGTTATATGTAAGACCAACTAACAGATTATCTATATATATATATGTCCATGGTAGAATTTGGGGAATTAAAGTGTCCTGTCATATTTTGCAACAGACGGTCAATAGAGTATCGAGTCTCAATCTGGAGTAACTGGTGGCAAGCCACTGCGTCTGCCCAGGAAAAATCATGTCTCAGATAATTCAAATTCATAAGTGATGAGCGGATAATTTATACGCTTTTTGGCATTGTTTTTAGTATGTTTTTAGTATGTTTTAGTTAGTTTTTATTATATTTTTATTAGTTTTTAGTTAAAATTCACTTTTCTGGACTTTACTAGGAGTTTGTGTGTTTTTCTGTGATTTCAGGTATTTTCTGGCTGAAATTGAGGGACCTGAGCAAAAATCTGATACAGAGGCTGAAAAGGACTGCAGATACTATTGGATTCTGACCTCCCTGCACTCGAAGTGGATTTTCTGGAGCTACAGAAGCCCAATTGGCGCGCTCTCAATTGCGTTGGAAATTAGACATCCTGGGCTTTCCAGCAATGTATAATAGTCCATACTTTGCCCGAGATTTGATGGCCCAAACAGGCATTCCAAGTCAGCTGAAGAATTCTGGCGTTTAACGCCGGAACTGGCACAAGAATGGGAGTTAAACGCCCAAACTGGCACAAAAGCTGGTGTTTAACTCCAAGAAAAGTCTCTACATATAAAAGCTTCAATGCTCAGCCCAAGCACACACCAAGTGGGCCCGGAAGTGGATTTTTATGTCATTTACTCATCTTTGTAAACCCTAAGCTACTAGTTCTCTACATATAGGACCTTTTACTATTGTATTCTTATCTTGGTTCTTCTGGTTCCCTCTCTGGGGCCAAAGCCAATGATCACCATTATCACTTATGTATTTTTAACGGTGGAGTTTCTACATACCATAGATTAAGGTGTGGAGCTCTGCTGTACCTCGAGTATTAATGCAATTACTATTGTTCTTCTATTCAATTCAACTTATTCTTGTTCTAAGATATCACTTGTTCCTCAACTTGATGAATGTGATGATCCGTGACACTCATCATCATTCTCACCTATGAACGTGTGCCTGACAACCACCTCCGTTCTACCTTAGATTGAGTGGATATCTCTTGGATTCCTTAATCAGAATCTTCGTGGTATAAGCTAGAATTGATGGCGGCATTCAAGAGAATCCGGAAGGTCTAAACCTTGTCTGTGATATTCTGAGTAGGATTCAAGGATTGAATAACTGTGACGAGCTTCAAACTCGCGATTGTGGGGCGTTAGTGATAGACGCAAAAGAATCACTGGATTCTATTCCGACATGATCGAGAACTGACAGTTGAATAGCCGTGCTGTGACAGAGCGCGTTGAACATTTTCACTGAGAGGACGGGACTGTAGCCATTGACAACGGTCATGCCCAACATACAGCTTGCCATGGAAAGGAGTAAGAAGGATTGGATGAAGACAGTAGGAAATCAGAGAGACGGAAGGGACAAAGCATCTCCATACGTTTATCTGAAATTCTCACCAATGAATTACATAAGTATCTCTATCTTTATTTTATGCTTTATTCATAAATCATCCATAACCATTTGAATCTGCCTGACTGAGATTTACAAGATGGCCATAGCTTGCTTCATGCCAACAATCTCCATGGGATCGACCCTTACTCGCGTAAGGTTTATTACTTGGACGACCCAGTACACTTGCTGGTTAGTTGTGCGAAGTTGTGATAAAGAGTTGAGATTGCAATTGAGCGTACCATGTTGATGGCGCCATTGATGATCACAATTTCATGCACCAATAAGGCATATGAATAATTCAATCATAATTCATCAATATTCACATCATTCTCAATCTCATCTCATTCATCACCATACCTAAATCATACTCAATTATTATCCTCTTCCTCAATATTGAAATCACCATTAAACCTCCATCAAACCAATTGTCATTAATTATATCTTAATTCAAATATAACCTTCAAACTTACTCACTTGTCCCCAAACTCTTGAAATTATATTTAAATTACTATTATAAAATCTTTAACTAGTTAATCAAATCTTTTTTCATTTTTATAAAAAAAAAATTAAAATCACCATCTAACCAAATCAAGGGAATCCTACTCTCCTTAAAATCCATAAAAGTATCCAAAACTTTTCTCTTCTGATAATTATTTTAAATCAAGTTCATTTTGAAATCATAACCAAAACTCCTTTAAATTCTTAGAAAAATTTCAGTAGCACCTCCCTTAAAAACTGGGGTTTGCCACCTATCACGGGTCCCCTCTTTTCAACCTCAACTCACCAAAACCAATATTTCAAGACAATATTTCTAAATTCGTTATTCAAAACCAATCATTTTCATTTTCAATCTAAAATCTAAAATCAGTGTATTCTATCAATTTTACCAAAAACTCAAAAAACAACTAATCACCAACAGACATAACCCTTCAATCACAATAGAAAATCATTTATATCCCAGACGTTCATCTATTTGTATTAATCTACTAAACTTATCAGATATTCAAAACCCAAAATATTTTTATTTTAAAACCAACCCCTACCTCAGTTAGTCGAGTCCGCATAACTTATCGTGGCAATTTTCTTTCCTTTTAATTCATGGCAACAGTGACAGCATTAACCCCACAAAAATTGCAACAGCTCTGACGCCTCTTATAGCAACCGCATTATTACAAATTGCAATTACAACAGCTGAAACAGCTTCAGAAACCCATACAAGGACATATATAAAAATTGAATCAGAATTATCATGAAAAAAATAGTAAAACATGTAAATGGCCTAGAATCAAAAAAGATATCCGACCAAAATCATTAGGAACAGCTCCGGTGTCGGCTCCTAGCGGCAGAAGAATAGAAATCAGTCCCGGACATCCGTCCTAGCAGTAGTAGCATCACTCTGAGTGATTAAGGCAGCGGAGACACCAACAATAATTAGAATAGTGGAATAGAATAGAAGCGAAATAGATTTTGAGAAAGGAAGAGGCAGAGTTACCAGTGAATGTCCCGATTTTGACGGCAACGGAGCACAGTTGTGGCGGGATGTACCTCCTGTGACAGCGGCTGGGCAGTGACGGAACTTTCACGAAGCCCCCTGTTCTCTCTCCTATACATGTTTCCTCTCCCTCAGATCAGACCGGTGGTAGATTCAACCACATCAACGATGGCAAGGGCTCGCGGCAAGGACGGCGGCGGCGAGGCTCTAGGCAATGGCAGTGACTTCGCGTAGCACAGCAGCAGAACGCAGCTTTAACATCCCTCGTGAGCGCTCTCTCTTTTTCTGCTCCGCAGACCTTCTCTCCCTCCAACGCACCTCTCCTCATCTGTGTCGGCATAGCCGTGCTGACGCGACGTCGCCTGGCTCGGCAACCCCTCCCTCTCTCAACGCCAGCTTTCTCTTCCCTCTGTTTGACCTTTTCAACAACAATTGGTAGGGCGCAGCGACGGTGATGGTGAGTCCCACCAGCACCGGCACGTCCTTCCTCTCTTTCCTCTCCTCTCTGTCCCTTCTCTATTTCTCCCTCTTCTTTCTCCCTTTTCTTCTTTTTTTTTCTTTCTTTCAGAAGGAGATGGGGCTGGGATAAGGGTGTGGCGGCGTGGGAGTGGCGGTTGGGTATAAGGGAATTAGGGTTTAGTGTTTTATTTTTAGGGTTAGGGTTTGATTTGGGGCAATTTGAAATTAGGAGTATTTTGGTAAATTGAGGTTTGGGTAATTTTAATAAAATTTAGGGATATTGTAATTAATTGAAATCTAATTCATTCCCAAAAATTACCTTAAAGATATTATTTAATTATCAATTTGCCAATTAATTCTCAATCAAGTATTTTAATTTAAAATATAAGATAATATAATTAATTTTCTTTATTTATAAAAATTAAAGTATTGAATTCCAAAAATTCAATTATTTAAACTAAATCATATAAAATTCTTATTCTCTTACAACTGCTAAGTTTTATAATTTAAATATAGAAAATTATTCAATAATAATGAAATTAAGTAAAATTTCTAATAAATAAATAAATTTGAAATCGGCTCATAGTAAAATTTTAGAAAAAATTCTTGGTCTTACATTCAACTAGCTGATATTTTTACCAAACCTCTAGCTGAGGACAGATTCTGTAAACTAAGAACTAATCTGGGCATTTTGAGTTATAATTCCCTGTTTTAGCCTTGCTGATATGTTGGTTGAAATTTTTGTCTCTCATGTCAAGAGGAGACAATTCTGGGCAAGTAAAAAACCATTCTTCTGAACCATGGTTTCTGGGTTCAATTGTGTTTCTGGATTGCAAGTTCTGAATCATCTGAGATAACCTTCCAGTTTAGATTTCGTGTGGTCCATTGTGTTTTCTTAAACACCGCCATCTTTGGGTCTAATGAATGTCACATTTGGTTTGTGGGCGTTTCTATTTTGTCTCTTGTTTGAAAAGGTTTTCAATTTAAATTTGTTTTATTATCTTTATTTATTTTATTTCAAATAAAATCTTTTCAACACGATGTCAAGTCTTTTCAAGAAGTAGTCATAGCTTCTACACATGCATGTTTTCAAGAAACCTCTTTCTTGTAGCAGTTACCAATCTTCTTTCTTCATAACTCCTTGCATAACCTCTTTGATTTCTTCCCACTATCATCATTGTGTTGATTTTTGCAAAACCATTCCCTTTCTTTAAGATGAGAAAGAAAACCGGTGCACAAAGAGGTTCTCTCACTCAACTTCCTCAAAACTATGAAAAACCAAGAACCTCTGAACATTCCAAGGATCCTACCTTTACTCCTTCCCCTACTCCATTGCTGTCTCCTCCACGCACCGATCCAATGGCTTGAACAAAAACAACTCCTACGTACCCTTCCTCGTCTAAGCCAATGGCTTCACCTAGTGCTCCTTCTCGGCCAAGAACTTCAAAGGGGAAGCGTCTTATTGTAGACGAACCCGCTCCTAAACCTTCGAGACCTAAGCCTAGGTCAGTCCCTCAGCGTCCTCAAAGAGGTAATCCTCGCATTCCTCTTAAATCAGTTAAGGAGCCCGGTGCACGAAATTGTGATCATCAACAATGGCACAAAAAACGTGGTAGCGCTCTCAAACGTGAATCACACTTAGTCACAACTCCGCACAACTAACTAGCAAGTGCACTAGGTCGTCCAAGTAATACCTTACGTGAGTAAGGGTCGATCCTACGGAGATTGTTGGTATGAAGTAAGCTATAGTCATCTTGTAAATTTCAGTTAGGCGGATAGTAAATGTTATGGAGTTTTCAAATAATAAATAAAACGAAAAATAAAGATAGAGTTACTCATGTAATTCAATGGTGGGAATTTCAGATAAGTATGTGGTGGTGCTTGTCCCTGTTGGATCTCTGCTTTCCTACTGTCTTCCTTCAATCCTTCTTATTCCTTTCCATTGCAAGCTGTATGTAGGGCATCACCGTTGTCAATGGCTACATCCCATCCTCTCAATGAAAAAGGTCCAAATGCTCTATCACGGCACGGCTAATCATCTGTCGGTTCTCGATCATGTTGGAATAGAATTCCTTGATTCTTTTGCGTTTGTCATCACGCCCAACAATCACGAGTTTGAAGCTCATCACAGTCATTCAATCCCAGAATCCTACTCGGAATACCACAGACAAGGTTTAGACTTTTCAGATTCTCATGAATGCCGCCATCAATCTAGCTTATACCACGAAAATTCTGATTAAGGAATCCAAGAGATATGCGCCCGGTCTAAGGTAGAACGGAAGTGGTTGTCAGTCACGCGTTCATAGGTGAGAATGATGATGAGTGTCACGGATCATCACATTCATCATGTTGAAGTGCAACGAATATCTTAGAATAAGAACAAGTGGAATTGAATAGAAAATAGTAGTAATTGCATTAAAACTTGAGGTACAGCAGAGCTCCACACCCTTAATCTATGGTGTGTAGAAACTCCACCGTTGGAAATACATAAGTGATGAAGGTCCAGGCATGGCTGAATGGCCAGCCCCCAAACGTAATCAAAAGACCGAATAGTCAAAAGACCTCTAATACAATAGTAAAATGTCCTATTTATACTAGACTAGCTACTAGGGTTTATAGAAGTAAGTAATTGATGCAGAAATCCACTTCCGGGGCCCACTTGGTGTGTGCTTGGGCTGAGCTTGAGCTTTACACGTGCAGAAGCTTCTTTTGGAGTTGAACGCCAAGTTGTAACATGTTTTTGGCGTTCAACTCTGGTTTGTGACGTGTTTCTGGCGTTTGACTCCAGAATGCATCATAGAACTGGCGTTGAGTGCCAGTTTACGTCATCTAATCTTGAATAAAGTATAGACTATTATATATTTCTGGAAAGCTCTGGATGTCTACTTTCCAACGCCATTGAGAGCGCGCCATTTGGAGTTTTGTAGCTCCAGAAAATTTATTTCGAGTGCAGGAAGGTCAGAATCCAACAACATCAGCAGTCCTTTGTTAGCCTTCTATAAGAGTTTTGCTCAGGTCCCTCAATTTCAGCCAGAAATTACCTGAAATCACAGAAAAACACAAAAACTCATAGTAAAGTCCAGAAATATGAATTTAGCATAAAAACTAATGAAAACATCCCTAAAAATAGCTAGATTATACTAAAAACTATCTAAAAACAATGCCAAAAAACATATAAATTATCCGCTCATCACAACACCAAACTTAAATTGTTGCTTGTCCCCAAGCAACTGTAAATCAATTAGGATAAAAAGAAGAGAATATACTATAAATCCTAAAATATCAATGAATATTAATTCTAATTAGATGAGCGGGACTTGTAGCTTTTTGCTTCTGAACAGTTTTGGCATCTCACTTTATCCTTTGAAGTTTAGAATGATTGGCATCGATAGGAACTTAGAATTTCAGATATTGTTATTGATTGTCCTAGTTAAGTTTGTTGATTCTTGAACACAGCTACTTTCATGAGTCTTGGCCGTGGCCTTAAGCACTTTGTTTTCCAGTATTACCACCAGATACATAAATGCCACAGACACATAGCTGGGTGAACCTTTTCAGATTGTGACTCAGCTTTGCTAAAGTCCCCAGTTAGAGGTGTCCAGAGCTCTTAAGCACACTCTTTTTGCTTTGGATCACGACTTTAACCACTCAGTCTCAAGCTTTTCACTTGGACCTGCATGCCACAAGCACATGGTTAGGGATAGCTTGATTTAGCCGCTTAGGCCTGGATTTTATTTCCTTGGGCCTTCCTATCCATTAATGCTCAAAGCCTTGGATCCTTTTTTTACCCTTGCCTTTTGGTTTTAAGGGCTATTGGCTTTTTCTGCTTGCTTTTTCTTTTTCTTTCTATTTATTTATTTTTTTTTCCAAAAATTTTTTTTTCGCAAGCTTTTGCTTTTTCACTGCTTTTTCTTGCTTCAAGAATCAATTTTCATGATTTTTCAGATTGTCAATAATATTCTCTTTGTTCATCATTCTTTCAAGAGCCAACAATTTTAACATTCATAAGCAACAAGATCAAAATTATGCACTGTTCAAACATTCATTCAGAAAACAAAAAGTATTGTCACCACATCAATATAATTAAACTAAATTCAAGGATAATTTCGAAATTTATGTACTTCTTGTTCTTTTGAATTAGGAATATTTTTCATTTAAGAAAGGTGAAGGATTCATGGAATTATTCATAGCCTTAAGACATAGTTACTAAATACTAATGATCATGTAATAAAGACACAAAACATAAACAAACATATAGCATAAAAATCGAAAAACAGAGAGATAAGAACAAGGAAGTTAAGGAATGAGTCCACCTTAGTGAGGGTGGCGCCTTTTGAAGGACCAATGGTGCTTTTTGAGCTCCTTTATGTCTCTTCCTTGCCTCTGTTGCATGATCCCTAGTGATTTTGGTGCTCCTATCCTTAATTGCTCCCAATAATTGAATGGAGGAAAATTTATCCCCTGAGGTATCCCAGGGATTTCTTGATGAGGGAATTCCTCATGCTCTCTTGATGTGCAATCAAATGCTCTATTACTGAGCTATGGATCCTTGAGATGAATCTCTCTATCTCCCATGATTCAGAGGTGGAAGCAATTGTCTTCCCTTTTCACTTCTCTTTTTTTTTTAGGATTCTCTGGCCTTAGGTGCCAATAATGGTTATGGAAAAGCAAAAAAGCTATGCTTTTACCACACCAAACTTAGAATATTGCTCGCCCTCGAGCAAGAGAAGAAAGAAAAAAAGAAGAAGAAGAAGAGAAAATATGGAGGAGAGTGGGGGGGAGGTGTATTCGGCCAAGGTATAGAAGAGGGGGTAATTGGAAAGAGAGATTGAGGTGATTGGTGAAGGATTTTTGGGAAATAGTAGATGGATGTGAAGAAGAGGAAAGAAGGTGAGTTGAGGTAGGTAGGGATCCCGTGGGGTCCACAGATCCTGGGATGATCCTGTGGTGTCCACAGATCCTGAGGTGTCAAGGATTTACATCCCTGCACCAATTAGGCATGTAAAATGCCTTTGCATACAATTCTGGCGTTTAAACACCGAAGTGATGCTTATGTTGGGCGTTCATCGCCCAACTGCAGCATGTTTCTGGCGTTGAACGCTAGTTCCATGCTTGTTTCTGGCATTTAGCGCCAGCTCTCCTCAGGTTATATTCTTGGCATTCAAACGCCAGGATGCTGCTTGTTTCTGGCGTTCAACGCCAGATCCATGCTCTGTTCTGGCATTGAACGCCAGCCAGATGCTCCTTACTGGCGTTTGAACGCCAGTAAGTCCTTCCTCCAGGGTGTGATTTTTCTTCTGCTATTTTTGATTCTGTTTTTAATTTTAGTATTTTTTTTGTGACTCCACATGATCATGAACCTAATAAAACATAAAAGAACAATGAAAATAAAATAAAATTAGATAAATAAAAATTGGGTTGCCTCCCAATAAGCACTTCTTTAATGTCAATAGCTTGACAGTGGGTTCTCATGGAGCCTCACAGGTGATCAGGTCAATGTTGTAGACTCCCAACACCAAACTTAGAGTTTGGATGTGGGGATTCAACACCAAACTTAGAGTTTGGCTGTGGCCTCTTGATGAGCGGATAATTTGTACGCTTTTTGAGATTGTTTTTAGTATGTTTCTAGTAGAATTTTGTTAGTTTTTAGTATATTTTTATTAGTTTTTAATCAAAATTCACTTTTCTGGACTTTACTATGAGTTTGTGTGTTTTTCTGTGATTTCAGGTATTTTCTGGCTGAAATTGAGGGACCTGAGCAAAAATCTGATTCAGAGACTGAAAAGGACTGCAGATGCTGTTGGATTCTGACCTCCCTGCACTCGAAGTGGATTTTCTGGAGCTACAGAAGCCCAATTGGCGCGCTCTCAACGGCGTTGGAAAGTAGACTTCCTGGGCTTTCCAGAAATAGATGATAGTCCATACTTTGCCCAAGATTTGATGGCCCAAACCGGCGTTCAAAGTCACCTTCAGAATTTCCAGCGTTAAACGCCGGAACTGGCACCAAAGTGGGAGTTAAACGCCCAAACTGGCACAAAAGCTGGCTTTTAACTCCAAGAAGAGTCTCTACACGAAAATGCTTCAATGCTCAGCCCAAGCACACACCAAGTGGGCCCGGAAGTAGATTTTTATGTCTTTTACTCATCTTTGTAATTCTTAAGCTACTAGTTCCCTATAAATAGGACCCTTTACTATTGTATTTTTTTCATCTTTTGATCACTTCAGATCTCTAGATCATCTTTGGACATCTAGTTCTTAGATCATTGGGGGGCTGGCCTCACGGCCATGCCTAGACCTTGTTCTTATGTATTTTCAACGGTGGAGTTTCTACACACCATAGATTAAGGTATGGAGCTCTGCTGTACCTCGAGTATTAATGCAATTACTATTGTTCTTCTATTCAATTCAGCTTGTTCTTATTCCAAGATATCACTTGTTCTTCAACTTGATGAATGTGATGATCCGTGACACTCATCATCATTCTCACCTATGAACGGGTGACTGACAACCACCTCCGTTCTACCTTAGATTGGGTGAATATCTCTTGGATTCCTGATACACGACCCATGGTTGATCGCCTGACAACCGAGCGCTCGCCTGACAACCGAGCCAGCCATTCCGTGAGATCAGAGTCTTCGTGGTATAGGCTAGAATTGATGGCGGCATTCAAGAGAATCCGGAAGGTCTAAACCTTGTTTGTGGTATTCTGAGTAGGATTCAATGATTGAATGACTGTGACGTACTTCAAACTCGCGATTGTGGGGCGTTAGTGACAGACGCAAAAGAATCACTAGATTCTATTCCGACATGATCGAGAACCGACAGCTGGATAGTCGTGCCGTGACAGGGTGCGTTGAACATTTTCACTGAGAGGATGGGAGGTAGCCACTGACAACGGTGAAACCCTTGCATAATGCTTGCCATGGAAAGGAGTAAGAAGGATTGGATGAAGACAGTAGGAAAGCAGAGAGACGGAAGGGACAAAGCATCTTCATACGCTTATCTGAAGCTCTCACCAATGAAATACATAAGTATCTCTATCCTTATCTTTATATTTTATTCATATATCACCCATAACCATTTGAGTCTGCCTGACTGAGATTTACAAGGTAACCATAGCTTGCTTCATACCAACAATCTCCGTGGGATCGACCCTTACTCGCGTAAGGTTTATTACTTGGACGACCCAGTGCACTTGCTGGTTAGTTGTGCGAAGTTGTGTTTATGCCATGGTATTGAGCACCAAGTCTTTGGGGCCATTACTAGGGATTATTTGAGTTGTGAAAAGTAGTGATCACAATTTCGCATACCAAGTTTTTGGCGCCGTTGCCGGGGATTGTTTCGAGTATGGACAACTGACGGTTCATCTTGTTGCTTAGATTAGGTATTTTTCAGAGTTCTTAAGAATGAATTCTAGTGTTTCAAAGTGATGATCTTATCATCACCAAAGCTGATTGATTCTCATCAATTTAGCTCTTGAATGCAATGTCCTGCTGAAGCTTGGCTATCCATGTCTAATTCCTTTAGACTAAAGCTTTAGACTAACATTGCATGATTCCTGGGATTCTCATTAAGAATTTTGATATCTTTATTTTTCTTTTCCACTTAATTTTCGAAAAAATCCAAAAAAAAAAATACAAAATCATAAAAACCAAAAATACTTTATGTTTCTTGTTGAGTCTAGAGTCTCATTTTAAGTTTGGTGTCTTGCATGCATTGTTTATTTGATCTTGGTTCTATTTTTAAGTCAATAGTACAGGGAACTGAAGATTCAGTACATGCAGCAGAGGAATTATACAGAAAAAGCTGGGCGTTCAAAACGCCCAGTGAAGAAGGAAAAACTGGCGTTTAAACGCCAGCCAGGGTGCCTGGCTGGGCGTTTAACGCCCAGAAGGGTAGAGCTTTGGGCGTTAAACGCCAGAATGTGCACCATTTTGGGCGTTTAACGCCAGGATGGCACAAGAGGGAAGATTCTATTTTTAATTCACTTTTTTTTTTCAGGTTTTCAAAGTTTTTCAAAATCAAATCTTTTTCAAATCATATCTTTTCAATCAAATCTATTTCAAAATCAATTTCTTTCTTTTTTCAAAGATACTTGCTAACAATTAATGATTTGATTGAACATTTCAAGTATGTTGCCTTTTCTGTTGAGAAAGGTTTAATGTTTGAATCATATCTTTTCTTATTAGGCAAGTCATTAATTTTTAAAATCAAATCTTTTTAAATTGTTTTTCAAATCATATCTTCTCAATCACATCTTTTTCAAAAAAGTTTTCAATCATATCTTCTTCAAAATCTTTTTCAAAATGATTTTAAAATCTTTTTAATTAATTTTCGAAAAATCTCTTCCCCTCTTCTCACATCCTTCTATTTATGGAGTACCACTCCTCCTCAATGCACAATTCGAACTCTATCTCACTAAGTTCGAATTCTTATACCTCTTCCTTCTATTTTTCTTTTCCTCTGACACCTCAAGGGATCTCTATACTGTGACATAGAGGATTCCATATTTTCTTGTTCTCTTCTCTTTCATATGAGCAGGAGCAAAGACAAAAGCATTCTTGTTGAGGCTGACCCTGAACCTGAAAGGACCTTGAAGCAAAAGCTAAGAGAAGCTAAGGCACAACTCTCTGTAGAGGACCTAACAGAAATCTTCAAAGAAGAAGAACCCATGGCAGCCGAAAACAACAACAACAATGCAAGGAAGGTGCTGGGTGACTTTACTGCACCTACTCCCGACTTCTATGGGAGAAGCATCTCTATCCCTGCCACTGGAGCAAACAACTTTGAGCTTAAGCCTCAATTAGTTTCTCTAATGCAACAGAATTGCAAGTTCCATGGACTTCCATTTGAAGATCCTCATCAGTTTTTAGCTGAGTTCTTGCAAATTTGTGACACTGTCAAGACTAATGGGGTTGACCCTGAGGTCTACAGACTTATGCTATTCCCCTTTGCTGTAAGAGACAGAGCTAGAATATGGTTGGACTTACAACCTAAAGACAGCATGAACTCTTGGGAAAAGCTAGTCAATGCCTTCTTGGCAAAGTTCTTTCCACCTCAAAAATTGAGTAAGCTTAGAGTGGAAGTCCAAACCTTCAGACAGAAGGAAGGAGAATCCCTCTATGAAGCTTGGGAAAGATACAAACAATTAATCAGAAAGTGTCCCTCTGACATGCTTTCTGAATGGAGCATCATAGGTATTTTCTATGATGGTCTCTCTGAACTATCCAAGATGTCTCTGGATAGCTCTGCTGGAGGATCTCTTCATCTGAAGAAGACGCCTACAGAAGCTCAAGAACTCATTGAAATGGTTGCAAATAACCAATTCATGTACACTTCTGAAAGGAATCCTGTGAACAATGGGACAAATCAGAAGAAAGGAGTTCTTGAGATTGATACTCTGAATGCCATATTAGCTCAGAATAAGATATTGACTCAGCAAGTTAATTTGATTTCTCAAAGTCTGTCTGGAATGCAAGCTGCACCAGGCAGTACTAAGGACGCTTCATCTGAAGAAGAAGCTTATGATCCTGAGAACCCTTCAATGGAAGAGGTGAATTACATGGGAGAACCCTATGGAAACACCTATAATTCTTCATGGAGAAATCATCCAAATTTCTCATGGAAGGATCAACAGAGACCTCAACAAGGTTTCAACAACAATAATGGTGGAAGAAACAGGTTTAGCAATGGCAAGCCTTTTCCATCATCTTCTCAGCAACAAATAGAAAATTCTAAGCAGAGCCACTCTGACTTAGCAACCATGGTCTCTGATCTAATCAAAACCACTCAAAGTTTCATGAATGAAACAAGGTCCTCCATTAGAAACTTGGAGGCACAAGTGGGACAGCTGAGCAAGAAAATTACTGAACTCCCTCCTAGTACTCTTCCAAGCAATACAGAAGAAAATCCAAAAGGAGAGTGCAAGGCCATCAATATGGCCGAACTTGGAGAGGATGAAGAGGCAGTGAACGCCATTGAGGAAGAACTCAATGGACGACCACTGGCCTCCACTGAGTTCCCTAATAAGGAACCAAGGGAATCTGAGGCTCAAAATGAGACCATAGAGATTCCACTGGACTTACTTCTGCCATTCATGAGCTCTGATGAGTATTCTTCCTCTAAAGAGGATGAGTATGTCACTGAAGAGCAAGTTGCTAAATACCTTGGAGTAATCATGAAGCTAAATGACAAGTTATTTGGTAATGAGACTTGGGAGGATGAACCCCCTTTGCTCACCAAAGAATTGGATGACTTGACTAGGCAGAAATTACCTCAAAAGAGACAAGATCCTGGGAAGTTTTCAATACCTTGTACCATAGGCACCATGACCTTCAAGAAGGCTCTGTGTGACTTAGGGTCAAGTGTAAACCTCATGCCTCTCTCTGTAATGGAGAAGCTAGGGATCTTTGAGGTACAAGCTGCAAGAATCTCACTGAAGATGGTAGACAACTCAAGAAAACAAGCTTATGGACTTGTAGAGGATGTTCTGGTAAAGATTGAAGACCATTACATCCCTGCTGATTTCATAGTCCTAGAGACTGGAAAGTGCATGGATGAATCCATCATCCTTGGCAGACCATTCCTAACCACAGCAAAGGCTGTGATTGATGTTGACAGAGGTGAATTGATCATTCAAGTGAATGAAGAATCCTTTGTGTTTAAGGCTCAAGGATATCCCTCTGTCATCATGGAGAGGAAGCATGAAGAGCTTCTCTCAAAACAGAGTCAAACAGAGCCCCCACAGTCAAACTCTAAGTTTGGTGTTGGGAGGCCACAACCAAACTCTAAGTTTGGTGTTGAACCCCCAAATTCAAACTCTAAGTTTGGTGTGGGGAGGTTCCAACACTGCTCTGAGCATCCGTGAGGCTCCATGAGAGCCCTCTGTCAAGCTACTGACATTAAAGAAGCGCTTGTTGGGAGGCAACCCAATGTTATATTTTATCTATTTTTCTTTGTTATTTTATGTTTTCTGTAGGTTGATGATCATGAGAAGTCACAAAACAAATTGAAAAAGCAAAAACAGAATAAAAACAGGAAGAAAAATAGCACACCCTGGAGGAAGATCTTGCTAGCGTTTAAACACCAGTAAGGGTAGCAGTTGGGCGTTTAACGCCCAGTCTGGCACCATTCTGGGCGTTTAACGCCAGAAAGGGGCACCAGACTGGCATTAAATGCCAGAAAAGGGCAAGAAGCTGGCGTTAAACGCCAGAAATGGGCACCAGCCCGGCGTTTAATGCCAAAATTGGCACAGAATGCATTTTTGCACGCCACTTGGTGCAGGGATGCCTTTTCCTTGACACCTCAGGATCTGTGGACCCCACAGGATCCCCACCTACCCCACCACCCTCTCTCTTCTTCACCTATTCACCAATCACCTCAACATCTCTTCCCCAAAAACCCTTCACCTATCAAATCCCATCTTTCTCTTCACCACTCACATCCATCCTTCATAAAACCCCACCTACCTCACCTTTCAAATTCAAACCACTTTCCCTCCCAATCCCACCCATAATGGCCGAACCCTACCCCTCCCTTCCACCCCTATATAAACCCATCTTCACTCCTTCATTTTCACACAACCTAAACACTACTTCTCCCCCCTTTTGGCCGAACCACAAAGCCATCTCCATCTCCTCCATTTCTTCTTCTTCTACTCTCTTCTTTCTTCTTTTGCTCGAGGACGAGCAAACCTTTTAAGTTTGGTGTGGTAAAAGCATTGCTTTTTGTTTTTCCATAACCATTTATGGCATCCAAGGCCGGAGAAACCTCTAGAAAGAGGAAAGGGAAGGCAAAAGCCTTCACCTCCGAGTCATGGGAGATGGAGAGATTCATCTCAAGGGTGCATCAAGACCATTTCTATGAAGTTGTGGCCTTGAAGAAGGTGATCCCCGAGATCCCTTTCAAACTCAAAAAGGGTCAACTTTGATCAAAGGTTGGACCAAGTCCTCACTGACATTTGTGAAGAGGGTGCCCAATGGAAGAGAGATTCAAGAGGGAAGCCGGTTCAATTGAGAAGGCATGACCTCAAGCCCGTGGCTGGAGGATGGTTGGAGTTTATCCAACGCTCAATCATTCCCACTAGCAACCGGTCTGAAGTTACTATAGACCGGGCCATCATGATTCATAGTATCATGATTGGAGAGGAAGTGGAAGTTCATGAGGTTATAGCCCAAGAACTCTATAAGGTGGCGGACAAGTCCTCTACCTTGGCAAGGTTAGCCTTTCCTCATCTCATTTGTCACCTCTGTTATTCAGTTGAAGTTGACATAGAAGGAGACATCCTCATTGATGAGGACAAGCCCATCACTAAGAAAAGGATGGAGCAAACAAGAGACCCCTCTCATCATGAAATCCCTGAGATGCCTCAAGGGATGCACTTTCCTCCACAAAACTATTGGGAGCAAATTAACACCTCCCTAGGAGAATTGAGTTCCAACATGGGACAACTAAGGGTGGAGCACCAAGAACATTCCATCCTCCTCCATGAAATTAGAGAAGATCAAAGAATCATGAGAGAGGAGCAACAAAGGCAAGGAAGAGACATTGAGGAGCTCAAGCACTCCAGAAGACCTTCAAGAGGAAGAACAAGCCGCCATCACTAAGGTGGACCCGTTCTTTAATCTCCTTGTCCTTCACTTTCCTGTTTTTCGAAAATTATGCTTTATGTTTATCCATGTTTGTGTCTTATGATCATTAGTATCTTAGTGTCTATGCCTTAAAGTTATGAATGTCCTATGAATCCATCACCTTTCTTAAGAAAAATGTTCTTAATTGAAAAAGAGAAGAATTGCATGAATTTCAGATTTTATAACAGATTAATTATTTTGATGTGGTGGCAATGCTTTTGTTTTCTGAATGTATGCTTAAACAGTGCATATGTCTTTTGAATTTGTGGTTCATGAATGTTAAAGTTGTTGGCTCTTGAAAGAATGATGAAAAAGGAGACATGTTACTGAGGATCTGAAAAATCACAAAAATGATTCTTAAAGCAAGAAAAAGCAGTGAATACAAAAAAAAGAAGCAAGCGAAAAGAAAAAAAAAAGGAAGGAGAAAAACGAAAAAAAAAGGGGGAAAAGAGAAAAAGAAAAAGTAAGCAGAAAAAGCCAATAGACCTTTAAACCAAAAGGCAAGGGTAGAAATAAAGTTGTGATCCAAGGCAAAAGAGTGTGCTTAAGAACCCTGGACACCTCTAATTGGGGACTCTAGCAAAGCTGAGTCACAATCTGAAAAGGTTCACCCAATCATGTGTCTGTGGCATGTATGTATCCGGTGGTAATATTGGAAGACAGAGTGCTTTGGGCCACGGCCAAGACTCATAAAGTAGCTGTGTTCAAGAATCATCATACTTAACTAGGAGAATCAATAACACTATCTGGATTCTGAGTTCCTAAAGAAGCCAATCATTCTGAATTTCAAAGGATAAAGTGAGATGCCAAAACTATTCAGATGTAAAAAGCTAAAAGCCCCGCTCATCTAATTAATACTGATCTTCATAGATGTTTTTGGAATACATTGCATATTCTCTTCTTTTTATCTTATTTGATTTTCAGTTGCTTGGGGACAAGCAACAATTTAAGTTTGGTGTTGTGATGAGCGGATAATTTGTACGCTTTTTGGGATTGTTTTTAGTATGTTTCTAGTAGAATTTTGTTAGTTTTTAGTATATTTTTATTAGTTTTTAATCAAAATTCACTTTTCTGGACTTTACTATGAGTTTGTGTGTTTTTCTGTGATTTCAGGTATTTTCTGGCTGAAATTGAGGGACCTGAGCAAAAATCTGATTCAGAGACTGAAAAGGACTGCAGATGCTGTTGGATTCTGACCTCCCTGCACTCGAAGTGGATTTTCTGGAGCTACAGAGACCCAATTGGCGCGCTCTCAACGGCGTTGGAAAATAGACATCCTGGGCTTTCCAGCAATATATGATAGTCCATACTTTGCCCAAGATTTGATGACCCAAACCGGCGTTCAAAGTCACCTTCAGAATTTCCAGCGTTAAACGCCGGAACTGGCACCAAAGTGGGAGTTAAACGCCCAAACTGGCACAAAAGCTGGCGTTTAACTCCAAGAAGAGTCTCTACACGAAAATGCTTCAATGCTCAGCGCAAGCACACACCAAGTGGGCCCGGAAGTGGATTTTTATGTCTTTTACTCATCTTTGTAATTCTTAAGCTACTAGTTCCCTATAAATAGGACCCTTTACTATTGTATTTTTCATCTTTTGATCACTTCAGATCTCTAGATCATCTTTGGACATCTAGTTCTTAGATCATTGGGGGGCTGGCCTCACGGCCATGCCTAGACCTTGTTCTTATGTATTTTCAACGGTGGAGTTTCTACACACCATAGATTAAGGTGTGGAGCTCTGCTGTACCTCGAGTATTAATGTAATTACTATTGTTCTTCTATTCAATTCAGCTTGTTCTTATTCCAAGATATCACTTGTTCTTCAACTTGATGAATGTGATGATCCATGACACTCATCATCATTCTCACCTATGAACAGGTGACTGACAACCACCTCCGTTCTACCTTAGATTGGGTGAATATCTCTTGGATTCCTGATACACGACGCATGGTTGATCGCCTGACAACCGAGCGCTCGCCTGACAACTGAGCCAGCCATTCCGTGAGATCAGAGTCTTCGTGGTATAGGCTAGAATTGATGGCGGCATTCAAGAGAATCCGGAAGGTCTAAACCTTGTCTGTGGTATTCTGAGTAGGATTCAATGATTGAATGACTGTGACGTACTTCAAACTCGCGATTGTGGGGCGTTAGTGACAGATGCAAAAGAATCACTGGATTCTATTCCGACATGATCGAGAACCGACAGCTGGATAGCCGTGCCGTGACAGGGTGCGTTGAACATTTCCACTGAGAGGATGGGAGGTAGCCACTGACAACGGTGAAACCCTTGCATAATGCTTGCCATGGAAAGGAGTAAGAAGGATTGGATGAAGACAGTAGGAAAGCAGAGAGACGGAAGGGGCAAAGCATCTTCATACGCTTATCTGAAGCTCTCACCAATGAAATACATAAGTATCTCTATCCTTATCTTTATGTTTTATTCATATATCACCCATAACCATTTGAGTCTGCCTGACTGAGATTTACAAGGTGACCATAGCTTGCTTCATACCAACAATCTCCGTGGGATCGACCCTTACTCGCGTAAGGTTTATTACTTGGACGACCCAGTGCACTTGCTGGTTAGTTGTGCGAAGTTGTGTTTATGCCATGGTATTGAGCACCAAGTCTTTGGGGCCAATACTAGGGATTATTTGAGTTGTGAAAAGTAGTGATCACAATTTCGCATACCACCTCTCAACACCAAACTTAGAGTTTGATTGTGGGGGCTTTGTTTGACTCTGTACTGAGAGAAGTTTTTCATGCTTCCTCTCCATTGTTAAAGAAGAAGATCCTTGAGCCTTAAACACAAGGTAGTCCCCATTCAATTGAAGGACTAATTCTCCTCTGTTAACATCTATCACAGCTCCTGTTGTGGCTAGGAAAGGTCTTCCAAGGATGATGCATTCATCCTCCTCATTCCTAGTGTCTAAGATTATGAAATCAGCAGGGATGTAAAGGCCTTCAACCGAAACCAACACGTCCTCTACCAATCCATAAGCTTGTCTTACTGACTTGTCTGCCATTTATAATGAGAATAAGGCAGGCTGTACCTCAATGATCCCCAGCTTCTCCATTACATAGAGTGGCATAAGATTTATGCTTGACCCCAGGTCACACAGAGCCTTTTCAAAGGTCATGGTGCCTATGGTACATGGTATTAAGAATTTGCCAGGATCTTGTCTTTTTTGAGGTAAGGTTTGCTGAACCCATGTATCTAGTTCACTGATGAGCAAGGGAGGTTCTCCTTCCCAAGTCTCATTACCAAATAACTTGGCATTCAACTTCATGATAGCTCCTAGATATTGAACAACTTGCTCTCCAGTTACATCTTCATCTTCTTCAGAGGAAGAATAGTCTTCAGAGCTCATGAATGGCAGAAGGAGGTTTAATGGGATCTCTATGGTCTCTATATGAGCCTCAGATTCCCTTGGGTCCTCAATAGGGAACTCCTTCTTGCTTGAGAGACGTCCCATGAGGTATTCCTCACTGGGATTCACGTCCTCTCCTTCCTCTCTAGGTTCGGCCATGTTGATTATATCAATGGCCTTGCACTCTCTTTTTGGATTCTCTTCAGTATTGCTTGGGAGAGTACTAGGAGGAGTTTCAGTGATTTTCTTACTCAGCTGGCCTACTTGTGCCTCCAGATTTTTGATGGAGGACCTTGTTTCACTCATGAAACTTAAAGTGGCCTTAGACAGATCAGAGACTAAATTTGCTAAGTTAGAGGTACTCTGTTCATAATTCTTTGTCTGTTGCTGAGAAGATGATGGATAAGGCTTGATATTACTGAGCCTATTTCTTCCACTATTATTAAAGCCTTGTTGAGGCTTTTGTTGATCCTTCCATGAGAAATTTGGATGATTTTTCCATGATGAATTATAGATGTTTCCATAAGGTTCACCTATATAATTTACCTCTGCTATTGCAGGGTTCTCAGGATCATAAACTTCTTCTTCAGAAGATGCCTCTTTAGTACTGTTGGATGCATTTTGCCATCCATTTAGACTTTGAGAAATCATGTTGACTTGCTGAGTTAACATTTTGTTCTGAGCCAATATGGCATTCAAAGCATCAATTTCAAGAACTCCCATTAGTCTTAACAGTCTCACAGATCTGCAAGAACTCAGTTAAGAACTGGTAGGGATCTTCGGATGGAAGTCCATGAAACTTGCAGTTTTGTTGCATTAGGGCAACTAATTGAGGTTTCAGCTCAAAATTGTTTGCTCCAATGGTAGGAATTGAGATGATTCTTCCATCAAACTTGGACGTTGGTGTAGTATAATCACCAAGCATCCTTCTTGCATTATTGTTGTTGGGTTCGGTTGCCATCTCCTTTTCTTGTTCGAAAATTTCAGCAAGGTTGTCTCTGGATTGTTGTAATTTAGCTTCTCTTAGTTTCCTCTTCAGAGTCCTTTCAGGTTCAGGGTCAGTTTCAACAAGAATGCCTTTTTCCTTGTTCCTGCTCATATGAAAGAGAAGAGAACAAGAAAAGAAGAGAAGAGGAATCCTCTATGTCACAGTAAAGAGGTTCTTTATATTTTAGTAGAAGAAGAAAGGGAATAAAGAAAGGATAATCCAAACAGAAGGGTGAGGATAGGGGTAGTGATTTGAGATGAAGTGAGGTGAAGAGAAGTGTTAGTAAATAAATAAATAAATAAATAGAAGAAGAGGAGAGGGAAAGAATTTCGAAAATAATTTTTGAAAAGGAGTTAATAATTTTTGAGAATTAAGATAAGAAATAAAATTAAAATTAAAAATTGAAACAATTAATTAATTTAAGAATAATTTTGAAAAAGGGGGAGACATTTTCGAAAATTAGAGAGGGAGAAGTAGTTAAGTTGTTTTGAAAAAGATAAGAAACAAACAAAAAGTTAGTTAGTTAATTGAAAAAAAAATTTGAAAATCAATTTTGAAAAGATAAGAAGATAGAAAAGATAATTTGAAATCAAATTTTTGAAAAAGATAAAATTTTGAAAAAGATATGATATAAAAGATATGATAAAAAGATATGATTAAAAAGATTTAATTTTTAAAATTAAAATTAATTACTTAACTAACAAGAAACTAAAAGATAAGATTCTAGAATTTAAAGATTAAACCTTTCTTAACAAGAAAGTAACAAACTTCAAATTTTTGAACCAATCACATTACTTGTTAGTTAAGTTTCGAAAATTTTGAAATAAAATTAAGAAAAGATTTTGAAAATAATTTTTTTTTGAAATTTTCGAAAATCATAAAAGAAAAATGAAAAAGATTTGAATTTTTTGAAAAAGTTTTGAAAAAGATAAGATTTTTAAATTTGAAAATTTGACTTGACTTACAAGAAACAACTAATTTTAAAAATTTTTGACTAAGTTAATCCAAATTTTTGAAATTTTGAGAGAAAAAAGGAAAAGATATTTTTTTATTTTTGAATTTTTAATTATGAGAGAGAAAAACAACAAAAATGACTCACAACATAAAAATTGTAAATCAAAACACATGATGCATGCAAGAATACTATGAATGTCAAGATGAACACCAAGAACACTTTGAAGATCATGATGAATATCAAGAACATATTTTTGAAAAATTTTTTGATGCAAAAAAAAACATGCAAGACACCAAACTTAGAATCTTAAATGCTTAGACAATATGAATGCAAAGATGCACATGAAAAACAATAAAAGACACAAAACAAGAAAACATCAAGATCAAACAAGAAGACTTACCAAGAACAACTTGAAGATCATGAAGAACACTATGAATGCATGAATTTTCGAAAAAAAAGTGCAAGAATAAGATGAACATGCAATAGACACCAAACTTATAACTTGACTCAAGACTCAAACAAGAAACACAAAATATTTTTGGTTTTTATGATTTTATGATTTTTTTTTGTATTTTCTTTTATTTTTTTCGAAAAAACATATAGGAAAAGAAATTAAGAGATTCAAAATTTTTAATAAGAATTCCAGGAATTTTTCAATGTTAGTCTAAAGCTCCAATCCAAGGGTTGGGCATGGTTTAATATCCAGCCAGCTTTAGAAGATATAAATCAGGCATGCAACAACTGATATTTCATCCAACTCTATATACATACCCGTTATGTTGACAAGTGGAAGCCTCAATCCAAAAGGATTTGGATATGGCTTTACAGCCAGTCAGGCTTCAACATGTTACTATGAAACTCTAGAATTCATTCTTAAAAATTTTGGAATAATTTTCGAAAACAAAGGGAAAAATTTTGAAAAATATTTTTGAAAACTTTTTGAAAGAAAATAAAAAAAGAAAATTACATAATCTGAGCAACAAGATGAACCGTCAATTGTCCATACTCAAACAATCCCCGGCAACGGCGCCAAAAACTTGGTGCACGAAATTGTGATCATCAACAATGGCGCCAAAAACGTGGTAGCGCTCTCAAACGTGAATCACAGTTAGTCACAACTCCGCACAACTAACCAGCAAGTGCACTGGGTCATCCAAGTAATACCTTACGTGAGTAAGGGTCGATCCCACGGAGATTGTTGGTATGAAGCAAGCTATAGTCATCTTGTAAATCTTAGTTAGGTGGATAGTAAATGTTATGGAGTTTTCGAATAATAAATAAAACGGAAAATAAAGATAGAGTTACTCATGTAATTCAATGGTAGAAATTTCAGATATGTGTGTGGAGGTGCTTGTCCCTGTTGGATCTCTGCTTTCCTACTGTCTTCCTTCAATCCTTCTTATTCCTTTCCATGGCAAGTTGTATGTAGGGCATCACCGTTGTCAATGGGTACATCTCATCCTCTCAGTGAAAAAGGTCCAAATGCTCTGTCACGGCACGGCTAATCATCTGTCGGTTCTCGATCATGTTGAAATAGAATTCCTTGATTCTTTTGCGTTTGTCATCACGCCCAACAATTGCGAGTTTGAAGCTCATCACAGTCATTCAATCCCAGAATCCTACTCAGAATACCACAGACAAGGTTTAGACTTTCTGGATTCTCATGAATGCCACCATCAATCTAGCTTATACCACGAAGATTCTGATTAAGGAATCCAAGAGATATGCGCCCGGTCTAAGGTAGAACGGAAGTGGTTGTCAGTCACGCGTTCATAGGTGTTCATACCCTGGGTCGAGCTGTCCGACCCGGGATGTTCGACAGACAAAGCGACCGACCTCTTCAGGTCAGGACAACCCGACCTCTCCTCAAAGAGCTCGGCCAAGTCACAGGAAAGCCCAAATGAAGGGCCCAAATAGAGGAACGCGCCCCAAATCCAAGGGCAGCCCAAGCCCATAGAGATAAAGGCAGTTCCCTTAAAGATGACCTCACTTAAAGATAAGATAAAGATAAGATAAGATAACTAACTTATCTTATCCGCAGGAGGCCACATCTCACCATTATAAATACACTGGAGCACCCAGGTATAACTCATACTCTAATTCTACTCAATACCTGTTTAATACCCTTGCTAACTTAAGCATCGGAGTCCCTTGCAGGTACCCCCCACCCTTCGGTGACAAAGGATCAACAGCATTCTCAGTTCCACAAGTCGGACACACCAGCTCCGGCTGCTATACACCTACCGGACACGTCGGCTCCAACCAGCACAGAAGATCTCGACCGAGATCGACCTATAGTTTCAGGTAACCCTCGGAACATTGGCACCGTTGCCGGGGAACCTGGAAGTCATCCCATCAACATGGCGGATGACCATGACAACGACCACGACTCAAGATTGGAAGATAGAACGCCGCATAAAAATGTGGATACTATACTCAAAGATACGCCGGAACCCAACGGAGACAAAAGTCCATCAAATCCGAGAGCAATAGAAGCGCTTCAAAATCGATTGGAGCAACTTGAGAAAGAAGCCCAACATCAACATGAAAAAGAAGAAGATCTACGTCGGGAGATAAGGCGGCGCCGAGAATTAGAAGACAAACTTATAAAACTTGAAGCTGATCTCAAAACCAAAGCTACTCGGCCATCCACAGAAAACAGCCCTCAGAAAGATCAAGATCCATTCACCAGAGAAATTATGAAGACCAAAATCCCAAAGGATTTCAAACTTCTGGATATGACGCTGTAGGACGGCACCTCAGACCCCAACCACCATCTCAGCAACTTCAGAAGTAGAATGTACCTCACTGATGCCTCAGATGCAGTTCGCTGCAAAGCCTTTCCAACAACTCTCACCAAGACAGCCATTAAATGGTTCGACAACCTGCCTCCAAAATCCATCTCAAGTTTCGACAACTTGGCCAAAAAATTCCTGGCCCGATTCTCCATACAAAGGGACAAAGCCAAACACGCACCCAGTCTACTCGGGATCAAGCAAGGAGATCGAGAAAGTCTTCGCAACTACATGGAGAGATTCAACAAAACATGCATGGACATACAAAATCTACCGACAGAAGCTGCCATCATGGGCCTCATAAATGGCCTACGAGAAGGACCATTCAGCCAATCTATATCAAAAAGATACCCGACATCCCTAGACGAAGTACAAGAACGAGCGCAGAAGTACATCAACATGGAGGAAAATTCTCGACTTGGCGAAGCCTCAAGGTCCGGTTCTGCCTACCGAGATAAAGAATCCAAGAAAAAGGAAGATCGCTCCGGAGAGAAAATCAAAAAATATCACAACTACACCCCTCTTAGGGTATCCTTGGTAGACGTTTACAGAGAAGTCTGCCATACGGAAAAAATCCCCCCAGCTCGGTCACTCAAAGGCAAAAGAGGAGGGGGAAATCGGAATGAGTACTGTGAATATCATCGACTTCGAGGGCATTCCACCAACGAATGTTTCGACTTGAAAAACATCATAGAAAAATTAGTACGAGAAGGAAAGCTAGATCGGTTCTTGGCCAACCGGGACGAAGAACCAAGGAAAAGAAGGAGGGATGAGGATGTCGGACGATCTGAACGATCGCCTCGCACACCGGAAAGACATGTCCACGTGATACGCGGCAAATTTGCTGGGGGAGGAGTCTCCAAATCATCCCGCAAGCGACACCTCAAAGAGGTATACCATGTCGAGGGACAGAAGGAGACGCCAGACATCCCGGCAATCACGTTTACCAAAGAAGATGCATCCGGAATCATCTCGGGACACGACGACCCCATGGTCATTACGATCATATTAGCAAACGCCAACCTCCATCGTACAATAATCGACCAGGGAAGCTCTGCCGACATCTTATTCAAAACTGCCTTCGACAAACTCGGCCTAGAAGAGAAAGAGCTAAGAGCATACCCAAACAGCTTGTTCGGACTGGGAGACGTCCTAGTTCAACCACTTGGATACGTGTCGCTGCATACAACCTTCGGGAAGGGGAACCAATCTAAAACACTCAAGATAGACTACATCGTGGTCGACGTAAGCTCAGCCTACAATGCCCTGATAGGTCGGACAACGTTAAATCAGCTCGGCGCAATAGTTTCAACTCCGTAACTATGTATGAAATTTCCAACTACAGAAGGGATAGCTACAATAAAAGCAGATCAAAAGATGGCGCGTCGCTGTTACAACGAAAGTCTAAACCTCCGAGGCGAAGCAAGAGAGTTCCACACAATCGAACTCGGTGGAGCTCAGAGACGAGAAGAGCTCCGACCACAACCCGAAGGAGAAGTAGAAAGAGTCCAGATTGGAGACACCTCGGATAAAACAACTAATATTGGCACGATCCTAAAAGGAGATGCAAAAGAATCATTGATACAATTTCTACGAGATAATGTTGATCTCTTCACATGGAAAGCTGCCGACATGCCGGGCATAGATCCCGAACTAATGAGCCACAAGTTGGCAGTCTACCCAGGTTCTCGACCGATACAACAAAAACGAAGAAAACTTGGGCCAGAACGATCTCAGGCTGTAGAAGAACAAGTGCAAGCACTACTAGAGGCAGGGTTCATAAGGGAAGTCAAATATCCACTATGGCTAGCAAAAGTCGTTTTGGTGAAAAATTCAAATGGGAAGTGGCGAATGTGCACCGACTACACCGACCTCAACAAAGCCTGCCCAAAAGATCCTTACCCACTCCCAAGCATTGACACTCTAGTAGATGCTTCATCAGGATACAAGTATCTCTCATTCATGGACGCATACTCGGGGTATAACCAGATACCAATGTATCCGCCAGACCAAGAAAAGACCTCGTTTCTTACACCTAAGGCAAATTATTGCTACATCGTGATGCCTTTCGGCCTGAAAAACGCGGGAGCCACTTATCAAAGGCTAATGAATAAAGTCTTCTCAGACCACATCGGAAAAATCATGGAGGTCTACGTGGATGACATGTTGATAAATACGCAAAGCGAAGAGACATTGCTAACCGATTTGATTCAAGTATTCGATACCATAAGGAAGCACGGCATGCGACTCAACCCGGCTAAATGCACTTTCGCAGTGGAAGAAGGTAAATTTTTAGGATTCATGCTCACACAAAGGGGAATCGAGGCAAATCCAGATAAATGCCAAGCCATACTCAACATGAAGAGCCCAACCTGCGTCAAAGAGGTACAACAGCTTAATGGGAGGTTGGCAGCCTTGTCCAGATTCCTAGCAGGATCAGCAATAAGATCCCTCCCTTTCTACGCTACCTTGAAGAAGGGAAAGAACTTCGAATGGACAGCGGAATGTGAACAAGCTTTCAAAGACTTCAAAGAATTCTTGGGGCAACCACCTATCCTATCTCGACCACAAGAGGGAGAACCACTCATGCTATACCTCGCAGTAGGAAGTCCAGGAATAGCCTCAGCGCTGATTCGAGAAGACGAAAGAGGACAACAACCCGTCTACTTCATTAGTAAAGCACTACAGGGGTCAGAGCTGAACTACCAGAAAATAGAAAAATTTGCATACGCTCTGATACTCACATCTCGGCGACTTCGCCCATACTTCCAGGCACATACCATCAAAGTTCAGACCAACCAGCCCATAAAAGGGATATTACAGAAAATAGATCTGGCAGGAAGAATCCTACAATGGGCAATCGAGTTGTCCGAGTTCGACCTCCAATATGAGGCACGGACAGCCATCAAATCACAATACCTGGCCGACTTCATCGCAGAATTCACAGATATCCCGAAAATCCCCATAGAATGGAACATATACGTCGACGGATCCTCAAATAAAACAGAAAGCGGTGCGGGTGTAATAATCGAAAGCAACCAAGGAACTCAACTTGAGCTCTCCCTTAAATTCGGATTCCCGGCCTCGAACAATCAGGCGGAATATGAAGCGTTATTAGCCGGTTTGAAGCTGGCTAGGGAGGTTGGAGCTCGGAAACTCAACATCTACAGCGACTCACAAGTTGTTACCTCACAAATAACAGGAAGCTACCAAGCTAAAGATCCGACCATGAAAAAATATTTGGATAAAACCAAAGAACAGCTCGGACAACTCAGAGAATACAGGATCTACCATATTCCCCGTGAGCAAAATGCTCGAGCTGATGCACTTTCAAAATTAGCCAGCACCAAACCAGGGGGCAGCAACAGAAGTCTCATCCAGGAGATACTACAGAACCCGTCAATATCGGAAGAAGAAGTCCTAGCCATAATAGGTCGGGATCAAGGATGGATGACCCCCATAATTAACTACCTCAAAACAGAAGCACTCCCTACAGATAAAAAGGAGGCAAAGAGGTTAAAAAGGGAGGCACAGTACTACACTATCATAAACAACACATTATACAAAAGAGGGATCTCAACACCTTTGTTAAAATGCGTACCAACTTCTAATACAAAGGAAGTATTGGAGGAAGTGCACAGCGGCATTTGTGGTAATCATCTCGAAGCCCAAGCCCTCACCAAAAAGGTACTCAGGGCAGGATTCTATTGGCCAACTCTACAAAAGGAGGCTACAGAGTTTGTCAGGACATTCCCACCATGCCAGAAGGATGCCAACTTTCACATCGCCCCACCAGAAAAACTCATCAGCGTAACCTCACCCTGGCCATTTGCGAAATGGGGACTTGACCTTCTCGGACCTTTCCCACAGGGATCGGGACAAGTAAAATTCCTCATAGTAGGAGTTGACTATTTCACAAAATGGATCGAGGCAGAACCCTTAGCCAATGCCACCGTTCAGAGAAGTCGAAAATTCCTATATAGGAACATTATTACAAGGTTCGGGGTACCATACTCCATTACCACAGACAATGGTACCCAATTTACAGACGCAGGATTCAGAAAACTAGTGGCCGACTTAAACATAAAACACCAGTTCACCTCCGTCGAACATCCCCAAGCCAATGGACAAGCCGAAGCGGCCAACAAAGTTATATTGGCCGGACTAAAGCGGAGGCTACAAGAAGCAAAGGGAGCTTGGGCCGAGGAACTCCCACAAGTCCTATGGGCGTATCGAACAACCCCCCATTCTACCACAAACGAATCACCATTCTGATTAGCATACGGAGTGGAGGCAATAATTCCAATAGAAGTCGAGGAGGGGTCTCCCCGAGTAGTCCACTACAATGAACAAGCCAATTCTCAACTCCAAAGAGAAGAGCTCAACCTACTTCCAGAAATCTAAGAAAGAGCTCGGATTAGAGAAGAAGCACTAAAGCGGCGAATGGCTTCCAGGTATAATCAAAAGGTGGTGCCAAGAGACTTCACGAAAGACGATTTCGTCCTAATCCGAAATGATATTGGAACAACTCGACCCGGAGAAGGAAAGTTGGCAGCTAACTAGAAAGGACCCTACCGAGTCACAGAAGTACTCGGAAAGGGCTACTACAGACTGTCCGAACTTGAGGGACGAGAACTCCCTAGATCATGGCACGCCTGTAACCTAAGAAGGTACTATAGCTAGAAAAGGTATAAAGATCTCAAGACGCACTCTTTTTCCTGAAAAAGGTTTTTTAATGAGGCTTCAAGATTGAGACTTAAGGATACAGAAACTCCTGCCTACATATATATATATATATATATATATATATATATATTTGCATTTCCTTTAAATAAAATACGTTTCAGATATTCTACAAATTCCCAAGACGCATTAATCTAAAGCTTTCATCGTCCGATTATAAAGCAACAGATCGACAGAAAGTGAAGAAAAAATTCACTGTACGATCTCGATAGGAATGATCGATCGACAAAGGTGAAAACGCGATTCATCTAAAGACCGATCATCCCGGGATAAAGTCACCATCTACAAATCGGCAAAGATGAACACAGAATAATGCAAGAAGTTATCGAAAGTGATCCCAAAAAAGGAGCCTGACGAGGTCCTATGGATTGCTATATAATAACTTAAAAAGACTGGTCGATACCAAAAAATCTGACCAAGTCATCCCAAGTTATCAGCAAATCCCTGGAAAGAGGTCTGGCCAACCCTATTAAAGAGGAATTGCTATAACTTAGAAGAGATCGACCTAACGAAGTCGGTCTCCTACAAAACAAGTTGTAAAAGTAATCCCTGAAAGAGACCTAACAAAGGTCCAAGAAAGAGGATTACAAAAACAACTTAGAAGAGATCGACCTAACGAAGTCGGTCCCCTACAAAACAAGTTGTAAAAGTAAATCCCTGAAAGAGACCTAACAAAGGTCCAAGAAAGAGGATTACAAAAACAACTTAGAAGAGATCGACCTAACGAAGTCGGTCTCCTACAAAACAAGTTGTAAAAGTAATCCCTGAAAGAGACCTAACAAAGGTCCAAGAAAGAGGATTACAAAAACAACTTAGAAGAGATCGACCTAACGAAGTCGGTCCCCTAAAAAACAAGTTGTAAAAGTAATCCCTGAAAGAGACCTAACAAAGGTCTAAGAAAGAGGATTACAAAAACAACTTAGAAGAGATCGATCTAACGAAGTCGGTCTCCTACAAAACAAGTTGTAAAAGTAATCCCTGAAAGAGACCTAACAAAGGTCCAAGAAAGAGGATTACAAAAACAACTTAGAAGAGATCAACCTAACGAAGTCGGTCCCCTACAAAACAAGTTGTAAAAGTAATCCCTGAAAGAGACCTAACAAAGGTCCAAGAAAGAGGATTACAAAAACAACTTAGAAGAGATCGACCTAACGAAGTCGGTCCCCTAAAAAACAAGTTGTAAAAGTAATCCCTGAAAGAGACCTAACAAAGGTCTAAGAAAGAGGATTACAAAAACAACTTAGAAGAGATCGATCTAACGAAGTCGGTCTCCTACAAAACAAGTTGTAAAAGTAATCCCTGAAAGAGACCTAACAAAGGTCCAAGAAAGAGGATTACAAAAACAACTTAGAAGAGATCAACCTAACGAAGTCGGTCCCCTACAAAACAAGTTGTAAAAGTAATCCCTGAAAGAGACCTAACAAAGGTCCAAGAAAGAGGATTACAAAAACAACTTAGAAGAGATCGACCTAACGAAGTCGGTCTCCTACAAAACAAGTTGTAAAAGTAATCCCTGAAAGAGACCTAACAAAGGTCCAAGAAAGAGGATTACAAAAATAACTTAGAAGAGATCGACCTAACGAAGTCGGTCTCCTACAAAACAAGTTGTAAAAGTAATCCCTGAAAGAGACCTAACAAAGGTCCAAGAAAGAGGATTACAAAAACAACTTAGAAGAGATCGACCTAACGAAGACGGTCTCCTACAAAACAAGTTGTAAAAATAATCCTTGAAAGAGACATAACAAAGGTCCAAGAAAGAGGATTACAAAAAAACAACTTAGAAAGATCGACCTAAAGATAAGTTATAAAAGTAATCCCATAAGAAGAGACTGGACAAAGGTCCAAGAACGAGGATTACAAAAATAAACTTAGAAGGGGACCAACATAAAGAAATCAGTTACGAGGCGCTAAAAATACAAACAAGAACAAGGAAACCGAGAAACAAGCTGGACCCCCCCCACATACACGGCCTCAAAAGGATCCAAGCTACAAGCGACAAGCACGAAAGCAACCTAAAAGGGCCAGACAGTAAAATTCCAACAGATATCATGCATAATACGATAAAGCTTCAAGGGGTCACCTAAAGCCAACCTCAGAAAGCTACTTTTGTTTTTGTAAAGTTGCCAAGCAGGCAACTGAAAAGTGTCAGTAATCAAACAAAATAATAAACAGTTCAAAAAACCCACAAAACGGGCCATATACACAAATATCCAAGAAAAAAGATCAACTAAGATCAGGGGCCTTCCCAGCAGCATCAGTATGGGGAGAAGGAGGGCGAGTCTGTAGGGGCACAGCATCTACAGTTCCATCATCCCGGTTAAGGACCTGGCAGTCCGGATCAGATGGAATAGGAGGAACAGAGGAGGTCGACACCTTAAGAGAACGCACTGGAGGAGGATCAGTCTCATCATCATCCTGGTCATCAGGGACAATCTTACCATCTCTCACAACATTGTCCAAACTGATGAGAGTCAAGTCGGCATCAGGAGCTACAACCCGAAACTGCTCCATCAGATTCTCGGAGGCAGCAGTTACGCTACCCACTAGGTGACCCTGAAGCTCACCATAATTAACCCGAGCTGTTTCCAAATCCTCTCGAAGACGCATCAATTCCCTATAAGCCGAGACATAGCTATCCTTATGTTTCAATGCCATGTCTTCGGCCAGCTTCAAAGAAGCAGCAAGGGCAATAGAGCTGGCCTTCTCACCCTCCAGTTCCTTCTCCACCTTGGCCAACTTCACCTCCAACTCCTCCTTCAGACCCTTGATTCGATCAAATTCTGACTTGGCCTCCTCCATAAAAGATTTGGTAGCATGAACCAGAATCCCCTGAATTGTTCGAAAAATAGCCGCACCCATATGGGCCATCTTCACACTATTTTGGGTGATAAAATACAAATGCTTTAGAAGAGACACGTCGTCCATGGAAAGCCCACCATAGGGGGCAATTTGCTGGTCCACAAACTCAATGGCATCAAAGTCCAGGGCATCCAAGTTAAAAGGCTCGGATGTTTTTTGCTTCTTGCTAGGAGGGGCACCAGGAGCTGCTGTAGAAGATTGTGGAGGATCGACCAGACGAACCCGAGGAATAGGAATTACTTTCCTCGACCCGGGAGAACTCGGAATAGGAGGTTTAACTGGAGCTTGGGAAGATCCCTCGCCGACCACTTTGGCCGAAATGTTTAAAGCAGCAGTTGCCTTCTTCGCCTTCTTGAAGGCCTTCATGGAGTCATTGTTCTTAGACATCTCTGCAAACACAAAAACAAAGACGGGCCAATAGACAAACATATAGAGGCAAGTCGGGCCAATAGACAAACAAATACCCAAATCAGGCCGAACCAAAGACGGATCGTTCAGAAATCTCTTCGTATCCAGATGGGGAGGCTTCCCCCACAAATCTTCAAGAACAACTACAAAAGCCCGCTCAACGTCACTAAGCATTTCCCATGTGTAACGTGGCACTCTTACATTCTTTTGCCACTCTAGAGGAAAAGCAGGCTCGTCATTTTCATCAAGAAAAAAGGGGCGGGCCCCCTCAACAGCTCGAACTTTAAAAAAGTAGTTCTTGAAGTCCTTAAAGGACTCATCATACATTGTAAACACTTTATGGCCCTGGGCGGACCGGAAAGAAACCCAAAAAGCTTTCTTTTTTGAAGAACCGCCAGGCTTGGCAGAAACAAACAAGTAAAGAAAAAGAGTCTGGGAAGGTGTCACATCTAGTTCACGACAGAGAAGTTGGAAAATTTTAATAAAACCCCAGGAATTGGGGTGAAGCTGGGATGGAGCAATATTACACGACCACAACAGATCAGTCTCAAAAGCAGTAAAAGGAAAAGAAACGTTAACTGGCTGAAAAAGTATTCATAAGCATAAAAGAAGGGGCGATCTCCCTCAAAAGAAGTCGGAAAGCACACTCTCTCGTCAGAATCAGGGGCAACAAGCTCGTAATCCTCCTCACGGGCATTGTTACCACAAATCCTATGGCGCTTCCTCAGCTCTGTGCAAAATTCAGCATCCACAACAGAAACACACAATAAAACAAGGGAGTCCAGCCAATCAGACATCCCCTTGGGAACTCTGGAAGACATCTCTACAATGTTATTGCGAGAAGACATGAGGCCAACTAATCCTACAAAGTAAGAAAAGAAGATAAGGGTTACTACAAACATCTCGGACAAAGGGAGAAAACAACTCGGTCAGTAGATGAAACAGCGAAAAGGAAAACCCCAAGACTCAAACCAAAAGTCCTGGGGCATCCTTTGGAGGCAGTAGTAAAGCAAGGTTCCCAGAAAAACTCTACAGCTTACATCCTAGCATTTCTCAAAAAGGATTCAAAACAACAAACGTTTTTCACCAAAGAAAAATACAGCAAATCATTACAAGCCTGCCAAGCAAAAAACATTCCCAAACATCAAACACGCCAATCAGAGACCATTAAAGATGCAACCTTTTTTCAAAGATCAGGCAAAAAACAAACCTCCAAAAGCAAGGAACAGATGCAGATTCTCTGTCAGAAGCAACAAAACCCTAGAAAAGCCTCGACAAAAATGCCAAAAAGAGCATGAAAGAAAGCAAAACACGTTTACAGCGAAGGAAACAAGAGCAAAGATCACAAAAAGGTTCAAAGCTTTCAAACATACAAAATCAGAACTTCACCAAAAAACTAAAGACGAAGCTACGAAAGAAGCAAGAAAGCTAGTACCAACCTGGAAAGGGCAGCGAGCTTCAAAGAAACTGAAGATGGAAATCTGGGAACACCTTCTCACAAAGAAACGCGAACAAAGAGCAATGTCGCAGGGAGAAACGTGAAACTCCAGGCAAAAACAGAAGCTCCAGAAACACCAAACGACGCCTCAAACACAGAAAAAAGGAGAAGCGCGAAACAAAAAAATAGAAGAGCAGAGAGAACAGAGAAGAGAAGTTATGAAAAGGGCAAAAGAAGAGAAACCATTTCTGGGCTTTCAAAAATCAAAATAAAGAGCCAAAAAGAAACGGGGCAATTAATGCTAAAATTAAGGAAAGCATTAAACCCTCGCACGTTCCAAAAACGCCGATATAAAAGCGCGCGCCTTTAGAGGAAACGTTCTACATTTAAAAGATTCTACAAAAAGAAGAAATCGACAAAATGCTTGAGTTCGGCTTCATCATGAAAGGACCGAAGTCAAAAACTCGACCTCAACAGAAAGACCGAGCTCAAGCAGGGGCACTGTTCATACCCTGGGTCGAGCTGTCCGACCCGGGATGTTCGACAGACAAAGCGACCGACCTCTTCAGGTCAGGACAACCTGACCTCTCCTCAAAGAGCTCGGCCAAGTCACAGGAAAGCCCAAATGAAGGGCCCAAATAGAGGAACGCGCCCCAAATCCAAGGGCAGCCCAAGCCCATAGAGATAAAGGCGGTTCCCTTAAAGATGACCTCACTTAAAGATAAGATAAAGATAAGATAAGATAACTAACTTATCTTATCTGCAGGAGGCCACATCTCACCATTATAAATACACTGGAGCACCCAGGTATAACTCATACTCTGATTCTACTCAATACCTGTTTAATACCCTTGCTAACTTAAGCATCAGAGTCCCTTGCAGGTACCCCCCACCCTTCGGTGACAAAGGATCAACAACATTCTCAGTTCCACAAGTCGGACACACCAGCTCCGGCTGCTATACACCTGCCGGACACGTCGGCTCCAACCAGCACAGAAGATCTCGACCGAGATCGACCTATAGTTTCAGGTAACCCTCGGAACAATAGGTGAGAATGATGATGAGTGTCACGGATCATCACATTCATCATGTTTAAGTACAACGAATATCTTAGAATAAGAACAAGTGGAATTGAATAGAAAATAGTAGTAATTGCATTAAAACTTGAGGTACAGCAGAGCTCCACACCCTTAATCTATGGTGTGTAGAAACTCCACCGTTGGAAATACATAAGTGATGAAGGTCTAGGCATGGCCGAATGGCCAGCCCCCAAACGTAATCAAAAGACCGAATGGTCAAAAGACCTCTAATACAATAGTAAAATGTCCTATTTATACTAGACTAGCTACTAGGGTTTACAAAAGTAAGTAATTGATGCAGAAATCCACTTCTGGGATCCACTTGGTGTGTGCTTGGGCTGAGCTTGAGCTTTAAACATGCAGAAGCTTCTTTTGGAGTTGAACGCCAAGTTGTAACATGTTTTTGGCGTTCAACTCTGGTTTGTGACGTGTTTCTGGCGTTTGACTCCAGAATGCATCATAGAACTGGCGTTGAGCGCCAGTTTACGTCATCTAATCTCGAATAAAGTATGGACTATTATATATTACTGAAAAGTTCTGGATGTCTACTTTCCAATGCCGTTGAGAGCGCGCCATTCAGAGTTCTGTAGCTCCAGAAAATCCATTTTGAGTGCAGGGAGGTCAGAATCCAACAGCATCAGCAGTCCTTTGTTAGCCTTCTATCAGAGTTTTGCTCAGGTCCCTCAATTTTAGCCAGAAATTATCTGAAATCATAGAAAAACACAAAAACTCATAGTAAAGTCCAGAAATATAAATTTAGCATAAAAACTAATGAAAACATCCCTAAAAATAGCTAGATTATACTAAAAACTATCTAAGAACAATGCCAAAAAGCGTATAAATTATCCGCTCATCAGAGCCTCACAATATTGATCCTTTTGAACACAAATCTCAGTTTATGACCTCCCACTCCAACTACAACCCTCACCGTTTTTGCTCTTCTATGAACCATGACTTTTATGAAGGTGTTGTTGTTCATCGTTCCATATGCCCCATTGTTTTGGCTGACTAACCAAATCTAAAAAAGAAAGGTTTTGTATTCGTTGAAAATCTTAAATTTCTGGACTGGAATCAATTTTTCAAAATTAAAAGGCCTGTTTACCCAGTTTTAGTTTGAGAGTTTTATGCAAATCTGGCCTACCATGAGGGAAGCATTCACTCGTGTGTCAAAGGTCGTGAAATTTTTTTGAATAGTGAATCCATTAGTGACTCCTTAGAATACACTGATGTTGGTGTCTATGCTTATACTGCGGGTAAGTGGAATGAGGGGTTGGGTGTTTCATATAAATATGCTTTGGCTCATGTGTGTGAGAATATTTCTCCGATTGATGAACTTACACCTACTCACAAAGCCCTCAGCCCTCTTCGTGCCCAATTGCATCGTATAGTGAACCACATTATTCTACCTCAAAGCAGCTCATATTAGAGGGTGTCTTTCTGTGATACATTGGTTTTATATGATATCATCACTAAAACTTTTGCATATTTAATGGTGAGGCATATGTTTGACTGCATAAGGAGTGACAAAAATGTGGCTCTTCCTTATGACATATTTTTGACTTGCATCTTTGAACAATTTGGTGTTGACCTATCAAATGAATCATATGAAAATAGACACTCATATCTAAAAGGAGGCAGTTCAGTAAATCTGCACAAGAAAGGGCCTATGAGAACCGAGAAGGTAGTCCTTAATGATGATGATGATGATAAACTCAATGACACTCATCCTCTCTCTACCTCAGGAACTTCGGCCTCAACTGGTCACAAATCACTCCTCTTTGGAGTTGTGAAGGATGTTCTGCAAGAGTTTGTTAACCTATCCAACCATCTAATCTCAACAAGCAAATAAGAAAGAAAGCTTGTAGTCAAACATGAAAATTCTCTAAGAAAGTCAAGAGATAGAGTGGTTGTCCTTATGAAGTATGTTGTTAACATTAATGAGGACAAAACCATGGCCACTAACCCAGAGGAACCACTTGATTCTAAGGAGGATGGTTAGGAAGCTTGAGGATGACTTGAGTTGCTAATATCTGTTATTTGGATATTTGTCTCTTGGAATATTTGTAGTTTGTTTTAGACTCTGTTTTATTTTGGATGATTGTAAACATTAACTAATGTTTATTTTGCATTTAATTTTATCTAGTTCATATGAACTTTGAACTCTAACCAATTCAATTGTAGGTATGTATTGCATCTAATTTCTCCCTTGATGACAAAATGGAGAGTAGGAGAGTTTGATATTTGATAGTAGTAGAAGAGTTTGATATTTAATAGTCCCTGTTTTGGATGCATGTGATATGGTTAGTTTGAAAATAGCTTGGGGATGCTTTGTTTTGGAATGGTTATTTGTTCTCACACCCTGTTTCAGTTATATGTGCAATTTTGGAACGTTTATCTCTCTTGTGCTATGTTTTGGAATTCATGAAAATTGCTCTATAATTGTTGCATGATTCTTGAACAAGTGTTAATGATAGACTTGGACCATGATCATGTGTTGGGTTTCATTAATTGGGTGATGTTTTTACTAAGTTTGTGTTAAGAAAATGCATGAAGCAAGTTTTATAAAGTTGTTGAACTTTTGCAACACAATTTTTTTTGTAAGTGTTACGTATACTTGTACATAAACAGAAAACAAAAAAAGAGCACACCTTCAGGGGGAGCAACCATTGTGAAAGAAAGGGGGAGCATATCTAAACAACTCGATATCATTAAAGAAAAGTGTCTTAATCTCATCAAATTCAATTCCTTTGATTATATTCTTTTAAAATTATGTTTGTCATCAAGGGAAAGATTATTGAGTTAAGAAAATAATTAATTAATAATGATAACAAACATTGGTTTATTGGGTTAAATACCTAATTGGGTTTAATAATTTGATTTAGTGATGCAAGCCCAAAATTGATTAAAGTTGCAACCCAAATGTGTGTTAGTTGAAGCCCAAAGCGTGGAATCCCATGGATGCTGAATAGGAATGGAAAATCCAACCAACCTAGCCCAATGCATGATGCGTCAGCATCTTATACCCTTTTTCTAGTTGTTTTTACACTATTTTTAGTTAGATTTTATTAAGTTTTATTATATTTTAGTGAAAAATTCACCTTTGGATGCTACTTTGAGTTTTTCTTGTGTTTTTATGGTTTTAGGTGAAATTTGGAGCAATTTGGAGAAGTCTAGAGCAAGAAACGAAAAAGCTGTCAGCTCCCCTCTAGGCACTAAACGCCCAATCTGGCGTTAAACGCCAATCAGGGGGCAAAGGAACAGAAGTGCAACTCCCTTCTGGGTGTTCAACGCCTAATCCTGGCGTTGAACGCCAAGGCTTGCTGTCTGAGTAACTCACTGATTGGGCCTCCACATGGATTTTAGCACTTCTTAGGCTTATTTTATTTTATCTTTGTAATTTTTAATTTAAAAAATATCTTTTAGGTTTAGCATTTAGTATTAAAGGAAGAGATCACTTAGGTTTAAAGACATCAGATCTTCTTCTTCCACATCTTTCAGAAACCTATTTTCTTTGTAAAGTTATGAGCAACTAAACCTCCTGGTTAAGGTTAGGAGCTCTGTTTATTTCTATGGATTAAGGTTATTATTCTTCTATTTTAATTAATGTCTGATTCAATTCTAAAGTGCTATTTTCGTTCTTAATCTTATGAATCTGGGGTGGAACGAGAGTGTGACCCCTTATTCTACATGATTTCTTGTGATTCTCGAGAGAGCTATCTCGCTTGAGCTACAGCTTGAAAACACTCCTCCTAAACTACAATTTACCTAAGCTAATTAGATATGTGACATAAAATCCGGTTAGCTTTAGGTAATTGAGGTTTGTGGCACTAAACTGGTTTTCTGAACTTCACCCTCTGATCTGAATTGAATGACCACGAGAGTGGCTTTTGATGAAGATTAGAAGATATCAATTCACTAAGAGATTAGGTTTTACTTCACTTATGGTTTGCCATAGAATGAATCACTCATTGTTAAAATAGTTGGTAAGAAGTCTTCATCCGGAAAGATAAACATCTCCGAGACCTTAACCGTTTTCTCATCATTGTTTTACTCCAAATCTATTTATTTGCTTTCTTTACCTACTTTTTACTGTTTATGCATTTTACACCAACAACCATCTTTCACTGTTTTCCTGACTAAGTCCAACAAGATAACTATTGCTTGCTCAATCCAACAATCCTCGTGCGATCGACCCTAACCCACCTTAGGTATTACTTGGACGACTCGGTACACTTGCCAGTAAAGTTGTGCGAGTTCTAATTTCGCGCACCAAATTTTTGGCGCCGTTGCCGAGGATTGTTCATGATTGACAACTACAGTATTTTTATTAGTTTTTGTTTAATTTATTTTTCTTTTTGATTTTCGAATTTTATTTCGTTTGTTTTCTTGAATTTTCGATTTCTTTCTTGTTTATCTTTTCCTTTTATTTTCAAATTTTTGGTTATCTTCTTTTTATTTAATTTCAAGTTTTAAGTTTGGTGTCTTTTAGTACATCCTTTTTCTTTCTTGATTTTCAAAATTTATCTTGTTTGTTTTCCTTAATTTTTTATTATTATCTTATCTATGTTTCCCTTATTTCCAAATTTCTTTGTTTTAGTTATCTTATTCTTATTTAATTTCAAATTTTAAGTTTGGTGTCCTTTTAGTGATTTTCGTTTTGGTTCAATTAATTTTCTTTTTAATTTTCGAACCCTATCTTGTTATCTTCCTTGATTTTTGATCTTTATCTTGTTTTTCTTTTCCTTGATTTTCAAATTTTATTTTTGATATCTTTCATTTAATTTCAAATTTTAAGTTTGGTGTTTCTTTAGTTTTTCTTTCTCTTTCTTTTTGAATTTCAAATTTAAAGAAAAAAAACCCTTTCATTCTCAATTTCAAAAATTTTTAAATTAAATCTTCCATCTCTATTTTCAAATTTCTTTTTATCTATTTGTTTACTTTATCTTGTTTTATTCAATTTTTAAGTTTAGTGTTTTCTTTAAATTTTCTTTTTCTTTTTAAAATTCTAAAACTTTTTGAACCCCTTTCTTTCTAGTTTTCGAAAATTCTTAGACTAGATCTTTCATCTTTATTTTCAAATCTTTTTGTTAATTGTTTACTTTATCTTACTTTATTTCTTTCTTAGGATACCTCACTGGGAGTCCTCTATACTCTGACATAGAGACTCCCACTTTTTCTTTGTTTCTTGTTGTTTATAAGTAGGAACAGGGATAAAGACACTCTTCTTGATTTTGATCTAGAACCTGAGAGGACCTTAAGGCGGCGTTTGCAACAAAGCCAAGCTTACAAAGCCGAAGAGAATCTCACAGAATCCTTCAAGAAGGAAGCTAAAGAGACAACTATGGCAGCCAATCTGGATGCTGAAGAGCACACAAGAAAGGTTTTTTGGCTCATATATTATACCTACATCTGACTTCTATAGACACAGCATATCCATACCTGCCATTGGTGCCAACAATTTCGAGCTCAAGCCTCAACTAGTCACTTTGGTGTAATAGAATTGTCAGTTTCATGGAGTTTTGCAGGAGGACCCTGATGAGCGGATATTTTATATGCTTTTTGGGGGTAATTTCATGTAGGTTTTAGTATGTTTTAGTTAGTTTTTAGTATAATTTTATTAGTTTTTAGGCAAAATTCATATTTCTAGACTTTACTATGGGTTTGTTTTTTTTTTTGTAATTTTAGGTATTTTCTGGCTGAAATTGAGGGAGCTGAGCAAAAATCTGATTTAGGCTGAAAAAGGACTGCTGATGTTGTTGGATTCTAACCTCCCTGCACTCGAAATAGATTTTTTGGAGCTATAGGAATCCAATTGGCGCGCTCTCCATTGGGTTGAAAAGTAGACATCCAGGAATTTCCAGCAATATATAATAGTTTATACTTTGCGCAAAGATATACAACGTAAACTGGCATTTAACGCCAGTTCCATGCTGCAGTCTGGCGTTCAGCGCCAGGAACAGGTTGCAAGTTAGAGTTCAACGCCAGAAACAGGTTACAACCTGACGTTCAACTCCAGAAACAGCCCAGGCACGTGAGAAGCTTAAGTCTCAGCCCCAGCACACACCAAGTGGGCCCCAGAAGTGGATTTCTGCATTATCCATCTTAGTTTACTCATTTTCTGTAAACCTAGGTTAGTAGTTTAGTATTTAAACAACTTTTAGAGACTTATTTTGTATCTCATGATATTTTTAGATCTGAACTTTGTACTCTTTGACAGCATGAGTCTCTAAACTCCATTGTTGGGGGTGAGGAGCTCTGCAGCGTCTCGATGAATTAATGCAATTATTTCTGTTTTCCATTCAAACACGCTTGTTCCTATCTAAGATGTTCATTCGTGCTTCACTATGAAGAAGGTGATGATCCGTGACACTCATCACCTTCCTCAATCCATGAACGTGTGCCTAACAATCATCTCCGTTCTACATTAGATTGAATGAGTATCTCTTAGATTCTTTAATCAGAATCTTCGTGGTATAAGCTAGAATCCATTGGCGGCATCCTTGAGAATCCGGAAGGTCTAAACCTTGTCGGTGGTATTCCAAGAAGGATTCAAGGATTGGATGACTGTGACGAGCTTCAAACTCGCGAGTGTTGGGTGTAGTGACAGACGCAAAAGGATAAATGAATCTTATTCCGACATGATCGAGAACCGACAGATGATTAGCCGTGCTGTGACAGAGCATTTGGACCATTTTTACTGAGAGGATGGGAAGTAGCCATTGACAACGGTGATGCCCTACATACAGCTTGCCATGGAAGGAGCCTTGCATTTATGAAAGTGAGAAAGCATTATGTTGCAGGAATTCAGAGGACAAAGCATCTCCAAAACTCCAACATATTCTCCATTATTGCGTAACAATTATTTATTTTATGCCCTTTCATTCTTTTTACAATTGAAATTAAAGAACCCTATTGGTATCCTGACTAAGAATAATAAGATAACCATAGCTTGCTTCAAGCCAACAATCTCCATGGGATTCGACCCTTACTCACGTAAAGTATTACTTGGACGACCCAGTGCACTTGCTGGTTAGTTGTGCGGAATTACATAGTGTGAAGTAATTTTTGTGCACCAAGTTTTTGGCGCCGTTGCCGGGGATTGTTTGAGTTTGAACAACTGACGGTGAATCTTGTTGCTTAGATTAGGAAAAATTTATCTTTTCGGTTTAGAGTCACTAGAATTGCATTTTCTATTATTCCTTTTTAAAAATTTTTCTTCAAAAAAAAAATATTTTTCTTTATTAATTGTTAGTTTTTTGCGAGTTTAGTGTCTTGTTGTAAGTTTGGTGTCAATTGCATGCTTGTCTTTGTCTTTCAATTTTCGAATTGCATGCTCTTTAGTTTTCCTTGATCTTCAAATTGTTCTTGTCAATTTTTCTTGTTTAATCTTTGGTTTTTCCTATTCTCTGTGTTTTTTGTCTTTTCCTTGTGCATTTTCAAAATATTTATTTTTAGTTATTAAAACTACCTCTTTAAAACACGTTACATTTATAGCTCAATTGGCTAGAGCGTTGGTTTATGTTCTTGGTAATTGGGCATCTTCATTTTAAAATCTTTTTCAAAAATAATTTTTCTTTGATTGAATCTTGTGCCAAATTTTAAGTTTGGTGTTCTCTTGTTAATTTTCTTTAATTTTCAAAAATTTAATTTGGTTTTCAAAAAAATTTTAAGTTTGGTGTTCTTACTTTTGTTCTTGTTGTTCTTGTGAATCTTCAAAGTGTTCTTGAGTCTTCTTTGTGTTTTGATCTTAAAATTTTTAAGTTTGGTGTCCCTTGGTATTTTCCCTCCAAAATTTTTGAAAGCAAGGAACGTTAGATCTAAAAATTTTAAGTCTTGTATTTTTTGTGTGTTTTTCTCTTTCATCATAAAATTCAAAAATAAAAAAATTATCTTCTCTAACTATTTTCGAGCAAATGTTTCGAAATTTTCTATAAAAATTCAGATTTCAATTTCAAAAATTTTCAAAATCTTATCCTTTAAAAAAAATCACATCTTTTTCAAAAATATCCTAACCACCTTTTCTCTCCTCATTTTTTTTTCAAAAATTTTTAAAATATTTTTTTTTAATTTTATTTTTATTTTTTATTTTAGTTTTTATTTTATTATTTCGAAAATTACTTTTTTATAATAAAATAAATCCACATCATCTCCCTTTCTCCATCATGGACCTAAGTGAAAATGAACAGTCCAGAAGGACTCTGGGGTCATATGCCAACCCCACTACTGTTTCATATGGGAGCAGTATCTGTATTCCCTCCATCAGAGTTAGTAGATTTGAGTTGAATCCTCAGCTCATTACCATGGTGCAGCAAAGTTGCCAGTATTCCGATCTTCCACAAGAAGAACCTACAGAGTTTCTAGCACAATTTTTACAAATTACTGACACAGTACATGATAAGGAAATAGATCAGGATGTCTATAGATTATTATTGTTTCCATTTGCTGTAAAAGACCAAGCTAAGAGGTGGTTAAATAACCAACTTAAGGACAACATAAAGACATGGAAACAGTTGTCAGAAAAATTCTTGAATCACTATTTTCTTCCAAAACGGATGACACAGCTAAGGCTGAGCATCCAAGGCTTCAAACAAGGAGATAATGAATCCCTTTATGATGCCTGGGAGAGATATAGAGAGATGCTAAGAAAATGCCCCTCTGAAATATTTTCAGAGTGGGTGCAGTTAGACATCTTTTATTATAGGCTTACAGAGAAAGCTCAGATTTCTCTAGACCACTCATCTGGTGGGTCTATACACATGAGAAAGACAATTGAAGAAGCCCAAGAGCTCATTGATACAGTTGCCAGAAATCAGCATCTATATCTAAGCAGTGAAACTTCCATGAAAGAAGAGGCTAAAATAGTAACTGCTGAACTAAGTCCTGCAGAACAAGTTACTGAATTCAATAAGCAACTAGATTTTCTAACAAAACAGCTAGCAGAATTCAAGGAGATATTGCAAGAAACAAGAATGGCTAATATGAATATGGAAGCGCAGTTGAAGCAAACAGAACATCAATTGTCAAAACAAATAACAGAAGAGTGCCAAGCAGTTCAATTAAGAAGTGGAAAAACATTAAATACCTCACTTCAAGGCAGCAGAAAGCCAAGAAATGAACAAACTGCTATCCAAAATCCCTCTGAGGACAGTCAGAGCCCAGAGAGGAATAATTCTGGCGCCCAAACGCCAGAAAATGGGTGGAAAGCTGGCGTTGAATGCCCAACCCATGCTTAGTCCTGGCGTTCAGCGCCAGAAACAAGAAAGGAATTGGTGTTGAACACCCAAAGGAAGCACAGTTCTGGCATTCAGACGCTAGAAACAGGTAAGGAGTTGGCGTCTAACGCCACTCCAGCTTCCACCCCTGGCATTCAAATGCCAGTGGGAGATCAGACACATACAAGTGCTGATAGCAACCCCTCTAAAAAGGCTTCTCAACCCACATCTGTAGGCAATAAACCTACAGCAACTAAAGTTGAGGAATACAAAGCCAAAATGCCTTATCCTCAGAAACTCCGCCAAGCGGAACAGGATAAGCAATTTGCCCGCTTTGCAGACTACCTCAGGACTCTTGAAATAAAGATTCCATTTGCAGAGGCACTTGAGCAAATACCCTCTTATGCTAAGTTCATGAAAGAGATCTTAAGTCATAAGAAGGATTGGAGGGAAACTGAAAAAGTTTATCTCACTGAAGAATGCAGTGTAGTCATTCTGAAAAGCTTACCTGAGAAGCTTAAAGATCCCGGAATCTTTACGATACCATGCACATTAGAGGGTACTTGTACCAAGCAAGCTTTATGTGATCTTGGGGCAAGTATCAACCTAATACCTGCATCTACTATCAGAAAGCTTTGTTTGACTGAAGAAGTCAAACCAACCCGGATATGTCTCCAACTTGCTGATGGCTCCATTAAATACCCATCAGGCATGATTGAAGACATGATTGTCAAGGTTGGGCCATTTGCCTTTTCCACTGACTTTGTGGTGCTGGAAATGGAGGAGCACAAGAGTGCAACTCTCATTCTAGGAAGACTTTTCCTAGCAACTGGACGAACCCTTATTGACGTCCAAAAAGGGGAAGTAACCCTGAGAGTCAATGAGGACGAGTTTAAGTTGAATGTTGTCAAAGCTATGCAACATCCAGACACCCAAAATGACTGCATGAGCATTGATATTATTGACTCTCTGGTAAAAAAGGTCAATATGACTGAGAGTCTCGAATCAAGAGCTAGAGGATATCTTTAAAGATGCTCAGCCTGATCTGGAGGAACCAGAGAGAATAATAGAACCTCTGAAAATCCCTCAGGAAGAGGAGAAACCTCCCAAACTCGAGCTCAAACCATTACCACCATCCCTGAAATATGCATTTCTGGGAGAAGGTGGTACCTTTCCTGTAATCATAAGCTCTACCTTAGAGCCACAGGAAGAGGAAGCACTAATTCAAGTGCTAAGGACACACAAGACAGCTCTTGGGTGGTCCATCAGTGATCTTAAGGGCATTAGCCCAGCCAGATGCATGCACAAGATCCTATTGGAGGGTGACGCTAAGCCAGTGGTTCAACCACAAAGGCGGCAGAATCCAGCCATGAAGGAGGTGGTGCAGAAGGAGGTCACTAAATTACTAGAGGCTGGGATTATTTATCCTATTTCTGATAGCCCCTGGGTAAGCCCTGTCCAAGTCGTCCCTAAGAAGGGTGGCATGACAGTGGTTCATAATAAAAAAATGAACTTGTTCCTACAAGAACAGTTACAGGGTGGCTTATGTGTATTGATTACAGAAGACTCAATACAGCTACCAGAAAGGATCATTTTCCTTTACCATTCATAGACCAGATGCTAGAAAGACTAGCAGGTCATGAATACTTGTAGCAGCCACCGCTTCGGATCCGACACCTCTGCAATTTCTGGCCCCATATTCTGGGTGTGCCATGGGGGAATATTTCCGCGATAATGGAATCCAGTTGATTAAGTCGTTGTCTTCGTCCATACCCACCTGCTTGGCTCTATAGGGATCGGGGGGGCCACCTCTTTCTTCTATCGTTGCATGATCACAACGGAAAGTAATTAAGCTTGATCCCATTTTCCATCGAATCTTATTCTCAACCTCGAGTCAGGAGTAGTTGCCCTAATTTCGTTAGCCTAGAAAGGCTTTGAAAGCAGTCTTTTCAAGAAGAAAGTAAGACCGCTACTACTATTCTAATATAATATAATAGCTACCGATTCTGGATGGATATTCAGGTTATAATCAAATTGCAGTAGATCCCCAGATCAAGAGAAAATAGCATTCACATGCCCATCTGGAGTATTTGCATACAGAAGGATGCCATTTGGTCTATGCAATGCACCTGTAACCTTTCAGAGATGCATGCTCTCCATTTTCTCTGATATGTTGGAAAAAATTTTGGAAGTCTTCATGGATGACTTTTCAGTGTTTGGAGACTTATTCAGCTCCTGTCTTGACCATCTAGCACTTGTTCTAAAAAGGTGCCAAGAGACTAACCTGGTTTTAAACTGGGAAAAATGTCACTTTATGGTGACTAAAAGAATTGTCCTTGGGCACAAAATTTCGAACAAGGGAATAGAGGTGGATAAAGCTAACGTGGAAGTAATTGAAAAATTACCACCACCTGCCAATGTTAAGGCAATCAGAAGCTTTCTGGGGCATGCAGGATTCTATAGGAGGTTTATAAAAGATTTTTCAAAAATCACCAAACCTCTGAGTAATCTACTAGCTGTTGACACGCCATTTATCTTTGATAAGGAGTGTCTGCAAGTGTTTGAGACTCTGAAAGCTAAGCTGGTCACAGCACCAGTCATCTCTGCACTAGACTGGACATTACCATTTGAACTGATGTGTGATGCCAGTGACCATGCCATTGGTGCAGTGTTGGGACAAAGGCATGACAAGCTTCTGCACGTCATTTACTATGCCAGCCGTGTTTTAAATGACGCACAGAAGAACTACACAACCACAGAAAAAGAGTTACTTGCAGTGGTTTACGCCATTGATAAGTTTAGATCTTATTTAGTAAGATCAAAAGTGATTGTGTACACTGACCATGCTGCTCTTAAATATCTACTCACAAAGCAGGATTCAAAACCCAGACTCATCAGATGGGTGTTGTTTCTGTAGGAGTTTGATATAGAAATAAGAGACAGAAAATGGACAGAGAACCAAGTAGCAGATCACCTGTCCCGAATAGAACCAGTAGAAGGGGCGTCCCTCCCTCTTACTGAGATCTCTGAAAACTTTTCGGATGAGCAACTCTTTGCCATCCAGGAAGTGCCATGGTTTGCAGACATTGTAAACCACAAGGCAGTGAGATTCATTCCCAAATAGTACAGTAGGCAACAATCCAAGAAATTGATCACGGATGCAAAGTACTATCTTTGGGATGAACTATATCTCTTCAAGAGATGTGCAGACGGAGTAATCCGTAGATGTGTGCCTAAAGAAGAAGCACAGAAGATCCTCTGGCACTGCCATGGATCACAGTATGAAGGACATTTTAAAAGTGAACGAACAACTACAACAGTCCTCCAATGTGGCTTCTACTGGCCTACTCTCTATAAGGACTCCTAAGTGTTTGTACTTAATTGTAGCAGTTGTCAAAGATCTGGCAATCTGCCTCAGAGTTATGCCATGCCTCAACAAGGGATCTTGGAGATTGAATTGTTTGATGTATGGGGCATTGACTTCATGGGGCCTTTCCCACCATCATACTCAAACACTTATATCATGGTGGCAGTGGATTATGTATCCAAATGGGTGGAAGCTATTGCAACACCCACTAATGATACTAAGACAGTGCTGAAATTCCTCCAGAAACACATCTTCAGTAGATTTGGTATCCCTAGAGTACTAATCAGTGATGGGGGCACTCATTTCTGCAATAAACAGCTTTACTCTGCTTTGGTTCGATATGGAGTTAGCCATGGGGTGGCCACTCCATATCATCCACAGACAAATGGGCAAGTTGAAGTCTCTAATAGAGAACTTAAAAGAATCCTGGAATGGACTGTGATTAACCGTAGAAGGGATTGGGCAAGAAGCTTGGATGATGCTCTGTGGGCATACAGAACAGCATTCAAGACTCCTATAGGGACCTCCCCATACCAGCTTGTGTATGGAAAAGTCTGTCACTTGCCAGTGGAACTGGAACATAAGGCCTACTGGGCAACCAGGTTCCTAAACCTTGATGCCAAGTTAGTTGGAGAAAAACGATTGCTCCAGAAATGAGCTAGAGGAGTTCAGACTCAATGCTTTCGAGAATGCAAAAATTTACAAAGAGAAAGCAAAAAGATGGCATGATAAGAAACTGTCATCCAGAGTCTTTGAGCCAGGGCAGAAAGTTCTGTGTTTAATTCTAGGCTCAAATTATTCCCCGAAAAATTGAAATTCCGGTGGAGAGGTCCATATGTGATTACAAGTGTATCACCATATAGATACGTGGAGTTTCAGGATAATGATTCTAACAAAAAGTTCATTGTTAATGGACAGAGAGTTAAACATTATCTTGAAAGCAATTTTGAGCAAGAATGCTCAAAACGGAGACTTGATTAAAGCTCAGTTATAGTCTAGTTAAAGACAAGAAGCACTTGCTGGGAGACAACCCAGCCATTTACAAAGCTTATTTGTTAATTAATTGATTTTTACAGGTTTATGTCAAATTATCTTCAAGGTAAAATAGCAATTGCTTGAGTTCACAACGTTACAGAAGGATTCGCAGGATAAAAGAGCAAAAAGAAAGCTCACTGGTGCAAAAAAGCCAGTAAGAGCTGTTTTGGGCGTTGAACGCCCAAAAAAAGCATCTACTGGGCGTTCAACGCCAGTAAGGATAGCCATCTAGGCGTTAAACGCCAGAAAGAAGCATCTTCTGGGCGTTGAACGCCAGAAAGAAGCACCTTCTGGGCATTTAACGCCAGATTTACAGCGTCCTGGGCGTTCAGAAAAACGCCCAGTGACAAAGGAGTTCCTGGCGTTCAACGCCAGCTAGAAGCAACAGCTGGGCGTTGAACGCCCAGGAGAAGCTGCAAATGGGAGTTAAACACCCAAAACATGCAGCGTTTGGGAGTTTAACGCCGGATTATGGGGAGGAGGTAAATTCATTTTTAATTCACATTTTTTTTCAATTTTCATATTTCAGTTCATGATCTCTTGCATAAACATGCTACAAACTCTCATCCTTCAATTCCAAAAATTTTAATCCTAATTTCTAAAATCATTTTTTCAAAAATATCAAACGTATCTTAATTCACAAACACAAATCCTTTTTCAAACCCTATCCAACTTCTTTTCAAATTTTTTTCAAAACTCAATTATCCTTTCAAATTAATCCTAAATCTTTTTTTTTCTAAAATTCAGATTTATCTTTTTCAAATATCTTCTATATCTTTTCAATTTTTAATTATATCTTTTTCCTATTTATCTTTTACAAATCATATCTTCTATCTTATCTTTCTTCAAAATTTTCAAAAACCCACCCCTCCCTTTAAATCCACATTTGGCCTCTCTCCTCTCTTCCACAATTCAAAAACTAGCTCTCCTTCTATCCCTCTCCTTTCTTTTCTTTTGCTTGAGGACAAGCAAATCTCTAAGTTTGGTGTGTTTATCCGTGATCACTAAACCATACCCACTAAGATCATGGCCCCTAAAGGAAAACAACCCACTCCAAGAGGCAAGAAAGAGAGTATTCCAAAACCACTTTGGAATCAAAGGAAGTTCTTAACCAAAGAATATTCAGACCATTACTACAAAATAATAGGTCTAAGGTCAGTGATTGATGAGCGGATAATTTGTACGCTTTTTGGCATAGTTTTTACATAGTTTTTAATAAGTTTAAGCTACTTTTAGGGATGTTTTCATTAGTTTTTATGTTAAATTCACATTTCTGGACTTTACTATGAGTTTGTGTGTTTTTCTGTGATTTCAGGTAAATTCTGACTGAAATTGAGGGATCTGAGCAAAACTCTGAAAAAAAGCTGACAAAAGGACTGCTGATGCTGTTGGATTCTGACCTCCCTGCACTCGAAATGGATTTTCTGGAGATACAGAACTCCAAATGGCGCGCTCTCAACGGCGTTGGAAAGTAGACATCCAGGGCTTTCCAGCAATATAGTCCATGCTTTATTCGAAGATTGACGACGTAACTTGGCGTTAAACGCCAAGTTCATGCTGCTGTCTGGAGTAAAACGCCAGAAAAACGTCATGATCCGGAGTTGAACGCCCAAAACACGTCATAACTCAAAGTTCAACGCCAAGAAATGCCTTAGCTCGTGGATTGATCAAAGCACAGCCCAAGCACACACCAAGTGGGCCCCGGAAGTGAATTTATGCATCAATTACTTACTCATGTAAACCCTAGTAGCTAGTCTAGTATAAATAGGATGATTTACTAATGTATTAGACATCTTTGGTCTCAGTTTTGTTTTATTCTTCATCCTAAGAGACTATTGATCACGTTTTAGGGGGCTGGCCATTCGGCCATGCCTGAACCTTATGCTTATGTATTTTTAACGGTGGAGTTTCTGCACACCATAGATTAAGGGTGTGGAGCTCTGCTGTACCTCAAAGATTAATGAAGTTCTATTTTCTTTTATTCAATTCCTTTTTTATTCTTATTCCAAGATATTCATTCGTACCCAAGAACATGATGAATGTGATGAGTTAATAACCCTCATTAACGTTCTCACTCATGAACGCACGTGATTGACAACCACTTACGTTCTACATGCAACACAAGCTTGAATGTGTATCTCTTAGATTCCCCAACAGAATCTTCGTGGTATAAGCTAGATGGATGGCGGCATTTATGAGGATCCGGAAAGTCCAACCTTGTCTGTGGTGTTCCGAGTAGGATCCTGGGAATCCGGAAAGTCTCACCTTGTCTGTGGTATTCCGAGTAGGATTCCGGTAATGAATGACTGTGACGTGCTTCAAACTTGCAACCTGCTGGGCGTCAGTGACAGACGCAAAAGAGGGATTCTATTCCAGTAGAAAGCGGGAACCAACCGGTGATTGGCCGTACTGTGACAGAGTGCGTGAGCATTAGCTTTCACTGCGAGGATGGGATGTAGCTATCAACCATGGGTGATGCCTCCAGACTGGTTAGCTGTGCGAGTGACAGCCGCATAGGATATTTCCCCGAGAGGAATGAAAGTAGCCACAGTTGATGGTGAACCCCTATACAAAGCTTGCCATGGAAAGGAGTAAGAAGGATTGAGTAGAGGGAATAGGAGAGCAGGCGTCCGTGAGCTCTACAGCACCTCCATTCCGCTTATCTGAAATTCCTACCAATGAATCTACATAAGTATTTCTATCCCTTTTATTAATTATTTTCTTATTTCTAATCTTTATTTCCATCTTTGAACCCATAACTTTTTAATCTGCCTAACTGAGATTTACAAGGTGACCATAGCTTGCTTCATACCAACAATCTCTGTGGATTCGACCCTTACTCACGTAAGGTTATTACTTGGACGACCCAGTACACTTGCTGGTTAGTTGAACGGAGTTGTGACTTCAAATAAGGACAATTATTGAATAAATCCATACAAAGACAAACAACTTGAAAAGAATAGTGATCACAATTTCGTCCACCAAGTTTTTGGCGCCGTTGCCGGGGATTGTTCGAGTATGGACAACTGACGGTTCATCTTGTTGCTCAGATTAGGTAATTTTCTTTTCAAAAATCCTTTTTCAAAATTTTTATTTTAATTTTCGTTTTTCAACACTATTTTTTTCGAAAAAAAATTAATAAAAATCCAAAAAAATTAGAAAATCATAAAAATCAAAAATATTTTGTGTTTCTTGTTTAAGTATTGAGTCAATTTTTAAGTTTGGTGTCAATTGCATGTTTTTAGAATTTTTCTTGCATTTTTTTGAAAACTCCATGCATTCATAGTGTTCTTCATGATCTTCAAGATGTTCTTGACAAGTCTTCTTGTTTGATCTTGATAATTTCTTGTTTTGTGTCTTTTGTTGTTTTTCATATGCATCTTTGCATTCATATTTTCCATGCATTAAAGATTTCTAAGTTTGGTGTCTTGCATGTTTTCTTTGCATTAAAAATTTTTCAAAATTATGTTCTTGATGTTCATCATGATCTTCAAAGTGTTCTTGGTGTTCATCTTGACATCCATAGCATTCTTGCATGCATTCATTGTTTTGATCTAAAAATTTCATGCATTGAGTATTTTTGTTGTTTTTCTCTCTCATAATTAAAAATTCAAAAATCAAAAAAATATCTTTTCCTTATTTCCCTCCAAATTTTCGAAATTTTGGTTTGACTTGGTCAAAAATTTTCAAAATTAGTTGTTTCTTACAAGTCAAGTCAAAATTTCAATTTTAAAAATCTTATCTTTTCAAAATCTTTTTCAAAATCATATCTTTTTCAATTTTTTTTTATTATTTTCGAAAATTTCAAAAATCTTTTTCAATTTATTTTCAAAATCTTTTTCTTATCTTTATATGTAATTTTCGAAAATTCACTAATAATTAATGTGATTGGTTCAAAAATTTGAAGTTTGTTACTTTCTTGTTAAGAAAGGTTCAATCTTTAAATTCTAGAATCTTATCTTGTAGTTTCTTGTTAGTCAAGTAAATTCTTTAAAATTAAATCTTTTTCAAAATATCTTTTTCAAATATATCTTTTTATCTTTTATCTTATCTTTTTCAAAAATTTTATCTTTTTCAAAATTTGATTTCAAAATATCTTATCTAACTTATTATCTTCTTATCTTTTTCAATTTTGATTTCAAATCTTTTTCAATCAACTAACTAACTTTTTGTTTGTTTCTCATCTTTTTCAAAACCACCTAACTACTTTTCCCTCTTCTATTTTCGAAAATATCTCCTTCTTTTTCAAAAATTCTTTTTAATTAATTAATTGTTTCATGTTTAATTTTAATTACATCTTATCTTTAATTTTCGAAAATCACTAACTCTTTTTCAAAAATTAATTTCGAATTTCTCTCCTCTTCTCTTCCTCTATTACTAACACTTCTCTTCACCTCTCTTCATTCATATCCTAACATCTCTGCCATCCTCACAGTTGTGTTTCTTCCATTACATTACATTCTTTGTCTCCCCCTCTTCTTCTACCCCTTTCTTTTTCTACTAACATAAAGGAATCTCTATACTGTGACATAGAGGATTCCTTTTTCTTTTCTTGTTTTCTTCTCTTTCATATGAGCAGGAACAGGGAAAAAGGCACTCTTGTTGAAGTTGATCCAGAACCTGAAAGGACTCTGAAGAGAAAATTAAGAGAAGCTAAATTACAACAATCCAAAAACATCTTTAAGAGAAACAACCTTTCAGAAATTTTCGAACAAGAGAAGGACATGGCAGCCGAAAATAATAATAATAATGCAAGGAGAATGCTTGGTGACTTCACAAAGCCAACGTCCAAGTTTGATGGAAGAAGCATCTCCATTCCTGCCATTGGAGCCAATAACTTTGAGCTTAAGCCTCAACTAGTTGCTTTAATGCAACAAAACTGCAAGTTTTATGGACTTCCATCTGAAGATCCTTACCAGTTTTTAACTGAGTTCTTGCAGATCTGTGACACTGTAAAGACAAATGGAGTTAATCCTGAAGTCTACAGACTCTTGCTTTTCCCTTTTGCTGTAAGAGACAGAGCTAGAGTATGGTTGGATTCACAACCCAAGGATAGTCTGGACTCATGGGATAAGCTTGTCACTGCATTCTTGGATAAATTCTTTCCTCCTCAAAAGCTGAGCAAGCTGAGAGTGGATGTTCAAACCTTCAAACAAAAAGATGGTGAATCCCTCTATGAAGCTTGGGAAAGATACAAGCAGCTGACCAAGAGATGTCCATCTGACATGTTTTCAGAATGGACCATATTAGATATATTCTATTATGGTCTCTCTGAATTTTCGAAAATGTCATTGGACCATTCTGCAGGTGGATCTATTCACCTGAAGAAAACGCCTGAAGAGGCTCAAGAGCTCATTGACATGGTTGCAAACAACCAATTCATGTACACTTCTGAGAGGAATTCCGTGAACAATGGGGTACCTCAGAAGAAAGGAGTTCTTGAAATTGATGCTCTGAATGCCATACTGGCTCAGAACAAAGTGTTGACTCAACAGGTCAACATGATCTCTCAAAATCTGAATGGATTGCAACATGCATCCAACAGTACTAGAGAGGCAGCTTCTGAAGAAGCTTATGATCCTGAAAACCCTGCCATGGCAGAGGTTAATTACTTAGGTGAACCTTATGGAAACACCTATAACTCATCATGGAGAAATCATCCAAATTTCTCATGGAAGGATCAACAAAAACCTCAACAAGGTTTTAACAATGGTGGACGCAATAGGCTGAACAATAGTAAGCCATATCCATCATCTTCTCAGCAACAGACAGAGAATTCTGAACAAAACAATTCTAATTTAGCAAATATAGTCTCTGATCTGTCAAAGGCCACTTTCAGTTTCATGAATGAAACAAGATCCTCCATTAGAAATTTGGAGGCACAAGTAGGCCAGCTGAGTAAGAAAGTTATTGAAACTCCTCCCAGTATTCTCCCAAGCAATACAGAAGAGAATCCAAAAGGAGAATGCAAGGCCATTGATTTAATCAAAATGGCCGAATGCACCAAGGAGGAGGAGGACGAAAATCCTAGGGAGGAAGACCTCCTGGGACGTTCCTCAAGCAAGAAGGAATTTCCTATTAAGGATCCTGAGGAATCTGAGGCTCATCTAGAGACCATAGAGATTCCATTAAACCTCCTTCTGCCATTCATGAGCTCTGAGGACTATTCTTCCTCTGAAGAGGATGAAAATGTAACTGGAGAGCAAGTTGCTCAATATTTAGGAGCTATCATGAAGCTGAATGCCAAGCTGTTTGGTAATGAGACTTGGGAAAGTGAACCTCCCTTGCTCATTAGTGAACTAGATACTTGGATTCAGAGAACTCTACCTCAAAAGAAGCAAGATCCTGGCAAGTTCTTAATACCTTGCACCATTGGCACCATGAGCTTTGAAAAAGCTCTATGTGATCTGGGGTCAAGGATAAATCTTATGCCACTCTCTGTAATGGAGAAGCTGGGAATCATTGAGGTACAACCTGCCTTGTTCTCATTACAATTGGCAGATAAGTCCATAAGACAAGCTTATGGAGTAGTGGAGGACGTGCTAGTAAGGGTTGAAGGCCTTTACATCCCCACTGATTTCATAATCCTAGACACTAGGAAGGAAGATGATGAATGCATCATCCTAGGAAGACCTTTCCTAGCCACAGCAGGAGCTGTGATAGATGTCAACAGAGGTGAGTTAGTCCTTCAATTGAATGGGGACTACCTTGTGTTTCAGGCACATGGCCATCCCTCTGTGACAAAAGAGAGTAAGCATAAAGAGCTTCTCTCAGTTCAGAGTCAAGAAGAGCCCACACAGTCAAACTCTAAGTTTGGTGTTGTGAGGCCACAACTAAACTCTAAGTTTGGTGTTCAAACCCCATATCCAAACTCTAAGTTTGGTATTGGGAATATCACACTTAAGTTGACCTGATCACCTTGTGGCTCCATGAGAGCCACTGTCAAGCTACTGACATTAAAGAAGCGCTTGTTGGGAGGCAACCCAATTTTATTTATCTAATTTTATTTTATTTTGTTTCTTTGTTATTTTTGTGTTTAATTAGGTACATGATCATGAGGAGTCACGAAAAAAATCAAAAAATTTAAAAACAGAGTCAAAAACAGAAGAAAAAATTTTTCACCCTGGAGGCAGCACGGGCTGGCGTTCAACGCCCAGAAAGTGCATCTGGCCGGCGTTCAATGCCAGAACAGAGCACCATTCTGGCGCTGAACGCCCAAAACAAGCAACAACCTGGCGTTAAACGCCAGGATGCGCACACAGAGGACAATCTAGCGCTGAACGCCAGAAACAAGCATGAAACTGGCGTTCAACGCCAGAAACATGCATTACATGGGCGTTTAACGCCCAGAACATGCACCAATGGGCGTTTGAACGCCAGAATGATGCATGAAGGCATTTTACATGCCTATTTGGTGCAAGGATGGAATTCCTTGACACCTCAGGATCTGTGGACCCCCACAGGATCACCTCAAGGATCTGTGAACCTCACAGGATCCCCACCTACCTCGCCCTATCTCTCTATATTCATGGTCATCCCTTCTGTTTTTCATTCACCACTCACCCTTTCCCATAAACCCCACTCACCTTCAAAATTCAAAATTCTTTCCCACCCAATCCCACCCATATAGCCAAATCCATCTCCCCTCACTCTCCTCCATTTTCTTCTTCTTCTACTTTTCTTTTCTTTCTTGCTCGAGGGCGAGCAATATTTTAAGTTTGGTGTGGTAAAAGCATAGCTTTTTTGCTTTTCCATTACCATTAATAGAACCTAAAGCCAGAGAAACCTCAAAGGGAAGGCAAAAAGCTTCCACCTCTGAGTCTTGGGAGATGGAATAACTCATGTAAGCTGGAATAGCTCAGTTGGTTAGAACATGTGGCTGCAAATCAAGAGATCCCTGAGATACCTCAGGGGATAAGTTATCCTCCACACAAATATTGGAAGCAACTAAGGGTGGAACATCATGAGCACTCCATCATTCTCCAAGAAATAAGAGAAGAGCAAAAAGCAATGAGGGAGGAGCAACAAAGGCAAGGAAGAGACATAAAGGAGCTCAAAAAGCACCATTGGACCTTCAAAAAGGCGCCACCTTCACTCAGGTGGATTCATTCCTTGTTCTTTATTTCTTTTTGTTTTCGGTTTTTAATATTATGCTTATCTATGTTTTGTGTCTTTATTTCATGATCATTAGTATGTAACCATGCCTTAAAGCTATGAATAAATTCCATTAGTCCTTCACCTTTCTTAAAAAGAAAAATGTTTTAATTCAAAAGAACAAGAAGTACATAATTTTCGAAATTATTACTAAATTTAATTTAATTATCTTGATGTGGTGACAATGATTTTTGTTTTCTGAATGAATGCTTGAACAGTGCATATGTCTTTGGATCTTGTTGTTTATGAATGTTAAAATTGTTGGCTCTTGAAAGAATGATGAACAAAGAAAAATGTTATTGAGGATCTGAAATATCATGAAATTGATTCTTGAAGCAAGAAAAAGCAGTGAAAAAGAAGAAGCATTCGAAAAAAAAAAATTTGGAGCTAAAAAGAGTATATAGAAAAAGAAGGAGCAGTAGAAAAAGCCAATAGCCCTTAAAACCAAAAGGCAAGGGTAAAAAGGATCCAAGGCTTTGAGCATCAATGGATAGGAGGGCCTAAGGAAATTAAATCCAGGCCTAAGCGGCTAAATCAAGCTGTCCCTAACCATGTGCTTGTGTCATGAAGGTCCAAGTGAAAAGCTTGAGACTGAGTGGTTAAAGTCGTGATCCAAGGCAAAAGAGTGTGCTTAAGAGCTCTGGACACCACTAACTGGGGACTTTAGCAAAGCTAAGTCACAATCTGAAAAGGTTCACCCAGTTATGTGTCTGTGGCATTTGTGTATCCGGTGGTAATACTGGAAGACAAAGTGCTTAGGGCCACAGCCAAGACTCATAAGTAGCTGTGTTCAAAAATCAACATGCTTAACTAGGAAAGTCAATAACACTATCCGAAATTCTAAGTTCCTAGAGAAGCCAATCATTCATAAACTTCAAAGGAAAAAGTGAGATGCCAAAACTGTTCAGAAGCAAAAAGCTACAAGTCCCGCTCATCTAATTAAATTAATATTCATTGATATTTTGGACTTTATAGTATATTCTCTTCTTTTTATCCTATTTGATTTTCAGTTGCTTGGGGACAAGCAACAATTTAAGTTTGGTGTTGTGATGAGCGGATAATTTGTACGCTTTTTGGCATAGTTTTTACATAGTTTTTAATAAGTTTAAGCTACTTTTAGGGATGTTTTCATTAGTTTTTATGTTAAATTCACATTTCTGGACTTTACTATGAGTTTGTGTGTTTTTCTGTGATTTCAGGTAAATTCTGACTGAAATTGAGGGATCTGAGCAAAACTCTGAAAAAAAGCTGACAAAAGGACTGCTGATGCTGTTGGATTCTGACCTTCCTTCACTCGAAATGGATTTTCTGGAGCTACAGAACTCCAAATGGCGCGCTCTCAACGGCGTTCGAAAGTAGACATCCAGGGCTTTCCAGCAATATATAATAGTCCATGCTTTATTCGAAGATTGACGACGTAACTTGGCGTTAAACTCCAAGTTCATGCTGCTGTCTGGAGTAAAACGCCAGAAAAACGTCATGATCCGGAGTTGAACGCCCAAAACACGTCATAACTCAAAGTTCAACGCCAAGAAATGCCTTAGCTCGTGGATTGATCAAAGCACAGCCCAAGCACACACCAAGTGGGCCCCGGAAGTGAATTTATGCATCAATTACTTACTCATGTAAACCCTAGTAGCTAGTCTAGTATAAATAGGATGATTTACTAATGTATTAGACATCTTTGGTCTCAGTTTTGTTTTATTCTTCATCCTAAGAGACTATTGATCACGTTTTAGGGGGCTGGCCATTCGGCCATGCCTGAACCTTATGCTTATGTATTTTTAACGGTGGAGTTTCTGCACACCATAGAATAAGGGTGTGGAGCTCTGCTGTACCTCAAAGATTAATGAAGTTCTATTTTCTTTTATTCAATTCCTTTTTTATTCTTATTCCAAGATATTCATTCGTACCCAAGAACATGATGAATGTGATGAGTTAATAACCCTCATTAACGTTCTCACTCATGAACGCGCGTGATTGACAACCACTTACGTTCTACATGCAACACAAGCTTGAATGTGTATCTCTTAGATTCCCCAACAGAATCTTCGTGGTATAAGCTAGATGGATGGCGGCATTTATGAGGATCCGGAAAGTCCAACCTTGTCTGTGGTGTTCCGAGTAGGATCCTGGGAATCCGGAAAGTCTCACCTTGTCTGTGGTATTCCGAGTAGGATTCCGGTAATGAATGACTGTGACGTGCTTCAAACTTGCAACCTGCTGGGCGTCAGTGACAGACGCAAAAGAGGGATTCTATTCCAGTAGGAAGCGGGAACCAACCGGTGATTGGCCGTACTGTGACAGAGTGCGTGAGCATTAGCTTTCACTGCGAGGATGGGATGTAGCTATCAACCATGGGTGATGCCTCCAGACTGGTTAGCTGTGCGAGTGACAGCCGCATAGGATATTTCCCCGAGAGGAATGAAAGTAGCCACAGTTGATGGTGAACCCCTATACAAAGCTTGCCATGGAAAGGAGTAAGAAGGATTGAGTAGAGGGAATAGGAGAGCAGGCGTCCGTGAGCTCTACAGCACCTCCATTCCGCTTATCTGAAATTCCTACCAATGAATCTACATAAGTATTTCTATCCCTTTTATTAATTATTTTCTTATTTCTAATCTTTATTTCTATCTTTGAACCCATAACTTTTTAATCTGCCTAACTGAGATTTACAAGGTGACCATAGCTTGCTTCATACCAACAATCTCTGTGGATTCGACCCTTACTCACGTAAGGTTATTACTTGGACGACCCAGTACACTTGCTGGTTAGTTGAACGGAGTTGTGACTTCAAATAAGGACAATTATTGAATAAATCCATACAAAGACAAACAACTTGAAAAGAATAGTGATCACAATTTCGTCCACCAGTGATCCCGGAAGTCAAATTCGATCTGAAAGAAGATGAATATCCGGAGATCCAAGAGCAAATTCGAAACAGGAGCTGGGAAATCCTAGCTAATCCTAAAACAAAAGTGGGAAGAAACATGGTTCAGGAATTCTACGCTAATCTGTGGCAAACAGACAGGCAGAGAATATCTGGAACTGCCCTCTATGACTAGCGGGCCTTGGTCAGAGGAAAGATTGTTCACATCCACCCTGACAAAATCAGGGAGATCTTTAAGCTACCTCAGCTGAAAGATGACCCAGACTCCTTTAATAGGAGAATGATGAGAACAAATAAGGGCCTGGACAAGATTCTAGAGGACATATGCATTCCTGGACCCAGGTGGACCACCAGCACCAAGGGCGTCCCAAATCAACTCAAGAGAGAAGATCTCAAACCAGTATCCAGAGACTGGCTGGACTTCATTGGGTGTTCTATACTGCCCACTAGCAACCGCTCTGAAGTCACCATTAAAAGAGCAATGATGATCCATTGCATTATGTTAGGAAGAGAAGTGGAAGTTCATCAGCTAATTTCGTGTGAACTTTACATAATTGCAAACAAGAACTCCAAAGATGCCAAATTGGCTTATCCTAGCTTAATATCTATGCTATGTAAAGATGCTGGAGTGAAGATGGGAATAACTGAGTATATCTCAGTTGAGCGACCAATCACCAAAATATCAATGGAAAAACAACAAGTGCAGGATGACCCCATCAAGAGGAGAGCACAGGAATTCCTCCCAGAAATCCCTCAAATTGAATACTGGGAGCATCTTGAAGCATCTGTTACCAAGTTACAAGAAGCTATGGACCAAATAAAGGAAGAACAGAATAATCAAAACAGAATGCTTTGCAAATTGCTTGGGGAACAAGAAGAGCAAAGGCGTGACTTGAAGGAACTGAAGCGTCAGAAATTATCTCTTGAAGGACCAAGCACCCCACAGACTAGAGGAACATCCACTTCCCAAAATAAAGGTTGTTGAGTCCTAATCTTAGCTTTACTTCTGTGATAGTTGTTCTTATAGGAATTTACCTTAGAAGTTATATAGGAGTAGTAGTAATTAGTATATCTATTTTGATTTTATTTCTAATTAAGCTATAAGTTATTTTTCTCATCATCATCAAACATGAATAAAATAGTAGATTTTTAGAATAAAGAGGCAATATTTTTTTTACGAGTTCTTAATAAGGAAAATTCTAATTATTTATATGTGGTGGCAATACTTTTTGTCTTCTAAATGAATGCTTGAACAGTGCATATTTTTTATATTGAATTTTATGAATGTTAAAATTGTTGGCTCCTGAAAGAATGATGAACAAGAGAAATATTATTGCTGATCTGAAAAATCATAAAATTGATTCTTAAAGCAAGAAAAAGCAGTGAAAAAAAATTTTTAATAAAAAAAAACAAAAGAGGTAGAAAAAGCCAATAGCCCTTTAAACCAAAAGGCAAGGGTGAAAAGGATCCAAGGCTTTGAGCATCAATGGATAGGAGGGCCCAAAAAAATAAATCCAGGCCTAAGCGGCTAAATCAAGCTATCCCTAACCATGTGCTTGTGGCATGCAGGTCCAAGTGAAAGGCTTGAGACTGAGTGGTTATCCAAAGCAAAAGAGTGTGCTTAAGAACTCTGGACACCTCTAATTGGGGACTCTAGCAAAGCTAAGTCACAATCTGAAAAGGTTCACCCAGTTATGTGTCTGTGGCATTTATGTATCCTGTGGTAATACGGGAAAACAAAGTGCTTAGGGCCACGGCCAAGACTCATAAAGTAACTGTGTTCAAGAATCAACATACTAAACTAGGAGAATCAATAATACTATCTGAACTCTGAGTTCCTATGGATGCCAATCATTCTGAATTTCAAAGGATAAAGTGAGATGCCAAAACTGTTTAGAAGCAAAATGCTACTAGTCCCGCTCATCTAATTGAAATCTGAGCTTCACTTAAAACTCTGAGATATTATTGCTTCTTAATTTCTTTTTATCCTATTTTATTTATCTAGTTGCTTGGGGACAAGCAACAGTTTAAGTTTGGTGTTGTGATGAGCGGATATTTTATACGCTTTTTGGGGGTAATTTCATGTAGATTTTAGTATGTTTTAGCTAGTTTTTAGTATAATTTTATTAGTTTTTAGGCAAAATTCATATTTCTGGACTTTACTATGGGTTTGTGTGTTTTTCTGTAATTTTAGGTATTTTCTGGCTGAAATTGAGGGAGCTGAGCAAAAATCTGATTTAGTCTGAAAAATGACTGCTGATGTTATTGGATTCTGACCTCCCTGCACTTGGAATGGATTTTTTGGAGATACAGGAGTCCAATTGGCGTGTTCTCAATTGGGTTGGAAATTAGACATCCAGGGCTTTCCAGTAATATATAATAGTTTATACTTTACGTGAAGATAGACGACGTAAACTGGCGTTTAACGCCAGTTTCATGCTGCAGTCTGGCATTCAGCGCCAGAAACAGGTTGCAAGTTAGAGTTCAACGCCAGAAACAAGTTACAACCTGGCGTTCAACTCCACACCCAGCACACATCAAATGGGCCTCAAAAGTGGATTTCTGCATTATCCATCTTAGTTTACTCATTTTCTGTAAACCTAGGTTACTAGTTTAGTATTTAAACAACTTTTAGAGACTTATTTTGTATCTCATGACATTTTTAGATCTGAACTTTGTACTCTTTGACGGTATGAGTCTTTAAACTCCATTGTTGGGGGTGAGGAGCTCTACAGCGTCTCGATGAATTAATGTAATTATTTCTGTTTTCCATTCAAACACGCTTGTTCCTATCTAAGATGTTCATTCGTGCTTCAGTATGAAGAAGGTGATGATCCGTGACACTCATCACCTTCCTCAATCCATGAACGTGTGCCTGACAATCACCTCCATTCTACATTAGATTGAATGAGTATCTCTTAGATTCTTTAATCAGAATCTTCGTGGTATAAGCTAGAATCCATTGGTGGCATCCTTGAGAATCCGAAAGGTCTAAACCTTGTCTGTGGTATTCCAAGTAGGATTCAAGGATTGGATGACTATGACGAGCTTCAAACTCGCGAGTGTTAGGAGTAGTGACAGATGCAAAAGGATCAATGGATCTTATTCCGACATGATCGAGAACTGACAGATGATTAGCCGTGCTGTGACAGAGCATTTGGACCATTTTCACTGAGAGGATGGGAAGTAGCCATTGACAATGGTGATGCCCTACATACAGCTTGCCATGGAAGGAGCCTTGCATTTATGAAAGTGAGAAAGCATTATGTTGCAGGAATTCAGAGGACAAAGCATCTCCAAAACTCCAACATATTCTCCATTATTGCGTAACAATTATTTATTTTATGCCCTTTCATTCTTTTTACAATTGAAATTAAAGAACCCTATTGGTATCCTGACTAAGAATAATAAGATAACCATAGCTTGTTTCAAGCCAACAATCTCCGTGGGATTCGACCCTTACTCACGTAAGGTATTACTTGGACGACCCAGTGCACTTGCTGGTTAGTTGTGCGGAATTACATAGTGTGAAGTAATTTTCGTGCACCAGACCCCAACAAGTTCATATCTGATTTCCTGCAGATCTGTGATACGGTCAAGACTAATGGAGTGAACCCTGAGGTTTACAAGCTCATGCTCTTTTCCTTGCTGTAGGGGATAGAGCCAAGCTATGGCTGGATTCTCAGCCCAAAGAGAGCTTGGACATATGGGACAAAGTGGTTACTGGATTTCTGGCCAAGTTCTTTCCACCACAGAAGCTAAGCAAGCTTATAGTGGAAGTCCAGATCTTCAGACAGAAAGGGGGAAAATCTCTCTATGAAGTTTGGGAGAGGTACAAGCAGTTGATCAGGAGAAGCCTTTCTGACATGATCTCAGACTGGACCATGCTAGAGATCTTTTCTGATGACCTTTCTAAAATGTCCATGATGTCACTGGATCACTCTGCAGGCGGATCACTGCACATGAAGAAGACGCCTGAGGAAGCACACGGGCTCATTGAGATGGTTTCCAATAACCAATACATGTACACTTCTGAAAGGAACCCTGTGAATACGAGGACTACTCAGAAGAGAGGAGTCATGGAAGTGGACACATTGAACGCCATTTTGGCTCAAAACAAGCTTATGTCCCAACAAATTAACATGATCTCCAAAATGCCTATGAAGGAGACGTCGGTAACACTACTCAAACCACCATGGAGAAAGTAAATTTCATGGGCAATTCCTCCAGAAATACCAATAATAATCCTTATGCAAATACTTTTAATCAGGGATGGAGGAATCGCCCTAACTTTGGGTGGAGAGATTAGCAGAGGCATCAACAAGGCTTCAACAATAATCAGGGTGGAACTAATCAAAACAGGTTCAACAATAGACAGTTCCAACCCTCTCAACAGCAAATGGAGACGCCCTAACAAAGCCTCTCTGATTTAGCCACGGTAGTTTCTAACCTCTCCAAGACCACTTATAGCTTTATAGCAGAGACTCGGTCCTCAATTCAGAACTTGGAGATACAAGTGGGCTAGTTGAGCAGTAGGATACCTGAGAGACCTCCCAACACTCTTCCTAGCAACACAGAGGTAAATTCAAGGGAAGAGTGCAAGGTCCTCACTGTGGACAAGGAGGCCGAACCCAATGAGGAGCAAGCTGTTGAGGATTTGAAGGAGAACAAGGCTCAAGATGAGACTAGGAGTGCACTTGTCCACACCCCTATGGAGATGAAGGAGCCTGAAGCACAACACCCCCTAAACGTGCAAAAGGAGACTGAGGATGAACAAATTGTTCAATTATTGGCAGTCCTCAAGAAGTTACAAGTCAACATCTATTTTGCAGAGGTGTTGGAGAAGAAACTCTCCTATATAGCCTGTTTAAAAAGTGTAATTTTTGAGAAGATGGCCTTGAGGGGAGATGAAACTGTGGTGCTGACCAAGGAGTGCAGTGCTCTAGTGCAAAAGAAGCTTCCTCCGAAAGTGTCAGATCCTGAAAGCTTCCTAATTCCCTGTACTATAGGGACTATTACATTTGAGAAGGCACTATGCGACCTTAGATCAAGCATAAATCTGATGCCTCTCTCTGTGATGAAGAAGTTGGGAATCTAAGTGGTGCAACCCACAAGGATCTCACTGAAGATGGCAGACAAGTCCCTAAAGCAAGTATTTGGGATAGTGGAGAACGTCCTTATAAAGGTCGAGGACCTTTACATCCCTGCAGACTTCATGATACTTGACACTGGAGAGAACAAGAACGACTGCATCTTCCTAGGAAGGCCATTCCTAGCCACTGGGAAGGCCTTGATAGATGTTGAGAAAGGAGAGTTGGTTCTGAGGTTATGGGAGGACCATATAATGTTTAAGATGTCCAACCCTCACACTCTCTCTCATAAAGGACTACAATACAACACTTAGTGTTTCAACCTTCTCTCTCAGTGGAAAGCCATACATAATGCCCTGACGTCAAACCTAATTTTGGTGTTGGGCATTTACCACCAACCACTGAGGAAGGAGGCACCAAGAAGAAAGTACCCAAAGGCTGGAGGAACAAGAAGATTCCCACTGAAGACTTCTCACCTGGCATGAGAGTTATCTTTACAAGAAGTCCAGTCATACCACACACTATGAACCGAATCCTGTCTCTAGAGCATGTTGAACTAATTCATAAGAACACAAGAAGGAAGTTTACCATGAGGGATGAAGATCTGAGCCCCTATGAACCTCCATAAAAGGAGTTGTTCGTCAAGCTAATGATGGTAAAAAAGAACTTGTTGGGAGGCAACCCAACCAAACATATCATATATTTTACTTTTACTTTCTTTTATGTTTATTTGAATTTGATTCCATATCATTTTATTTTCTATTGCTTTTCATAATTTTTCTCTTTTTTCTAACGTTTGTGATCATGTATAGCACTTAGAAGAGAAATAGAAAAGCACAGCGGGACAAGCAAAATACCCTGAAGGATACCCCTGCTGGTGTTGAACGCCAGAACTAGCGTTCAACGCCAGAGGGTGAATAGGAGCTTGGGCGTTGAACGCCCACAAGGGAGCCAACCAATCTATTTTATTATCCCCCTAGGCTGTTCAATGCCCATTCTTGGCGCTGAACACCCAAAAAAAAAACTTTTGGGATCCCCCTCTGGAGTTCAACGCCAAGACTGGCGCTGAACTCCCAAGGGGAGGTAGCATGCTAAAACTTCAAGTCTTTGGCCCAAGGATACTTCCCAACCACCAACCACTTTACCATTTACTCACTCTTGTCCCTTCTCTCTCTTCTCTTACCCACTTTTCCATCCACATTCATCCATCACATCACCCATCAATTCCCTTGATTCCCTTCAATTTCAATTTCCCCCCATTTTTCCCTCCCCAATAACCGAACCCACCCCACCCCACTCCTATAAATACCCCTCACTTCATCCACTTTCCACACACCTTCACTACTCTTCCCCTCCTACACATTCTTCACTATACATATTCCATTTCTTCTTTTTTTCCTTTTCTCCCTCCTAAAGGCCGAAGCCTCTATCCCAATCCCCTCTCTCTACTTCTTTTATTTTCTTTATTTTTCCTTTTGTTGTATTTCTATTTGCTCGGGGACGAAGAAAACTTTTTAAGTTTGGTGTTGGAAGTTCTGCTTTTTGCTTCTTATTTCTCACCTCTATGGCACCAAAAATCGGAGAGTCCTCAATAAAAGGAAAAGAAAAAGCTACCGCTTCCGCTTTCGAGCCATGGGAGACCACAAGATTCCTCACCAAGGCCTATCAAGACCATTTCTATGACGTGGTGAGGAAGAATATGGTGACTACTGAGATCCCTTCAAGCTGAAGGTTGATGAGTACTCGAAGATTTTGTACCAAGTTCTGAGACGGGATTGGGAAATTCTGGCCAATCCCGTGACCGAAGTTAGAGTGTTGATGGTGTAGAAATTCTATGCCAATGCCTGGGTCACAAAGAAGCATGATACAAGTATGAACCCGGAGCCAAAGAACTGGCGCACCATGGTCAGAAGGCACATTATAGACTTCAGCCCCGAGAGTGTGAGGGTGGTGCTACAATTGCCAGAGCCACGAAATGACCCTTAGTTATACATTTGAAGGGTTAACACTGACCAAAGGCTAGAGCAAGTTCTTGCTGATATCTGCGTGCCTGGAGCTCAGTAGAGAACGGACGCTCAAGGTAAGTCTTACCAACTGGGTAGGCTTGACCTTAAGCCAGTGGCTAGAGGATGGTTAAAATTCATCCAATATTCGATAATCTCTATGAGTAACCGCTCTTAGGTTACAATCGAGAGAGCAGTGATGATCTACTGTATTATGCTCGGCAATAAGGTGGAGGTACATGAGGTGATCCCTCAAGAGATTTACAGAGTAGCTGACAAGCCTTCCACTCAAGCAAGGATTGCATTTCCTCATCTCATTCACCGTTTATGTGTAGCAGCTGGAGCTCACATAGAGGGAGATACCTTGATTGACAAGGAAAGACCCATCACTAAGAAGGGTATGGAGCATGCTAGGGAGCCAGCACAAGGACCGCAATAAGAGCCCATTCCACCACCTCCACAGGATATTTTGGAGATGCCTCAAGGGATGTACTTCCCTCTCCGTAACTACTGGAATCAGTTGACCACATCTCTAGGGGAGTTGACTTCATCAGTTGATCAACTGAGGCTGGAGCATCAGGACCAGTCTACTATCTTCCATCAAATGATGGAAGATCAAAGGAGATTGATGGAGGAGCAAAGGAAGCAGGGGCGTGACATTGAGGAGCTCAAACACTCCAGAAGATTCTCTGGAGGGAGCAGTGGTCGTCATCACTAAGGTGGTCTAGTTTCATTCTCCCTATCTTTATTTTATCACTATTTTCCCTATATATTATTTTATTATCTGTTTTCTATTCTAGTTGCATGATCACTCTTAGGATTTCTTTGTTTTCTAGTTGTAGTTTCTTTTTTGTTTTATCTAAGGATGTCTTATATATTCCTCATCAAGCTTAAAAGAAAATCTATTGAAAAGGAAGTAGTAAAATACATAAGATCTGGAGTTATATTATGAGTTACTCTATTTACTATGATGTGGTAACTTTACCTCTATTTTCTGAATGTATGAATTAACTATGCATATTTGATATTGAAGTTGAGTACATTGGTTCTTGAGGAACAGGAATTTAGAAAAGTATTATTGATTTTCTGAAAAATTAAAAAGATTGATTCTTGAAGCAAAACAAAACAGCAAAAAGAAAATGAAAAGAAAAATCAAAAGAAAATGGTCCAAGACTTTGAGCATCAATGGTTAGGAGGGTCAAAATTGATCTAAAAACTCAAAAGAGTGGTTTTCCCAAACTATATGCTTGTGGTGTGATCGTGTCAAGTAACCCTTGAGACTGAACACTTAAAGTCGTGATCAAATGCTGTAAAGAGTACGCTTAAGGCTCTGAGCACCACTCTCTGGGAATAAAAGCAAAACAAAAGTCGAATCCAAAGGGTTCCCCCAATTAAGTGCTTGTGGTGTTTATATATCAAGTTAAGCTTGAAAACAAAAGACTCAGAGTCATAGCTAGGCTCAAAGGTGCAAAGCACCAAAAAGAAAATAAAAGTTGTGTTCAAGAATCAACAAGATCCTCAAGAAGAGAATCAATAATATCATCCGGATTCTAGTTCTAAAAGGATGCCAATATTTCTAAGTTTCAAAGAATAGTGAGATGCCAAGGCTATTCAAAAATAGAGTGTTAATAGCTCCATTCAGTAAATAGACTTGAGCTTGAATGACAACTCTAACCTGATGTATTTTTCTCTTCCATTTGGTCCTTCTTTTATTGCTTGAGGACAAGAAACAGTTTAAGTTTGGTGTTGTGATGCGTGAGTATCTTATACCCTTTTTCTAGTTATTTTTACACTGTTTTTAGTTAGATTTTATTAGGTTTTATTATGTTTTAGTGCAAAATTTACCTTTAGATGCTATTTTTACTTTTTCTTATGTTTTTATGATTTTAGGTGAAATTCGGAGCAGTTTGGAGAAGCCTGGAGCAAGAAATGAAAAAGCTGTCAGCTCCTCTCTAGGCGTTAAACGCCCAATCTGGCATTAAATGCTAGTCAGGGGGCAAAGGAACAGAAGCGCAACTCCCTTCTGGGTGTTCAACGCCCAATCCTGGCGTTGAACGAGAGTGTGACCCCTTATTCTACATGAGTTTTTGTGATTCTCGAGAGATCTATCTCGCTTGAGCTACATCTTGAAAACACTCCTCCTAAACTACAATTTAGCTAAGCTAATTAGATATGTGACATAAAATCCGGTTAGCTTTGGGTAATTGAGGTTTTTGTGGTGCTAAACTGGTTTTCTGAACCTCACCCTCTGATCTAAATTGAATGACCACGAGAGTGGTTTTTGATGAAGCTTAGAGGAGATTAATTCACTAAGAGATTAGGTTTTAATCACTTATGGTTTTCCAAAGAATGAGTCACTCATTATTAAAATAGTTGGTAAGAAGTCTTCATCCGAAAAGATAAACATCTCCGAAACCTTAACCATTTTTTCGTCATTGTTTTACTCCAAATCTGTTTATTTGCTTTCTTTACCTGCTTTTTACTGTTTATGCATTTTACAACAACAACTATCTTTCACTGTTTGCCTGACTAAGTCCAACAGGATAACTATTGCTTGCTCAATCCAACAATCCTCGTGGGATCGATCCTCACTCACCTGAGGTATTACTTAGACGACCCGATGCACTTGTCGGTGAAGTTGTGCGAGTTCTAATTTCGCGCACCAATGCATCTCAAGCAAAAGGAAAGCTAACCCAAAGCTAAATCTCAGCATTGTTCTATTTGGGTAAACACACGAGAGAGAGAGAGAGAGAGAGAGAGAGAGAGAGAGAGAGAGAGAGAGAGAGAGAGAGAGAGAGAGAGCTTCATCTTTAAGCTCAAATACACCAGAGAAGAAAAAAAGAGAAAGATTAATCAAGAAAGCAAAAGTCCAATCACCCTAATCAAAGCATATTAAGCTAAGTCAAAGAATAAAGGTAATTTATTTCTATTTGCATGCAAGTTAATTTCTTTACTTTTTCTCCAACTATCTGCAAAACCAATTTGGGATAAATGAAGAAAGGGGCGTCTGTTTATCTCTGCTTCAAATCTATGGCCTACATTGTTACTTGGAGCCAAAGCACAATTTCAAGAGTTTGGATTTGGGATTACCACTGAGCAACCTCATTTCTGTTGCTCTGTTGTCCTCGATCAAGCAAATGGATCAGATTTGAAATCCCTAATTTAGAGGTTGATTGAAGAAAGAGAAAGGATGAATTCTGAAAGCTCAACATCCAAGAAGTTGACTTGAGAGAAATCCTAATCTTGGCTCAAAATAAGGTACAAAAGGAAAAATTGAATCTGTTTGGAAATCAAAGAGAGAGAACCCGAAAGAGAAAGCATAGAGAGAAACCTGACTTCTGAGTTTGAAGTCTTGGAAGCATTGCACCTACACTAAAGGGAGCACTCCACCAAGATGAAGAACAAGGTTATGAGTACAGATGTTGGGTTCAGTGCATATAGTCAAAGTTGTTATTCATCATCTCCTTCATATTTTACTATTTTGTATTTCAGTTTCAATGTATATCTTTCTTAGTTTTTTTGAGAGGTAAAAGGCAAGAAAGAGAGGCATTGAGAAAAAGTCATAGAGTGAAAAAGGCTGAGAGAAACACTTGAGAGAAAAGCTAAGAGTGATTTTAGATTTCTTTTGGTTATATTTTCTGTCTTGTGTCATGTACCTGAGAGTTATCCCTTGCTAAATTGGGTAAGCACTTAGTGTAGTGAGTCTAGGTATTAGCATAGCCAAGTCAAATTTATTTTGAAGCTTGTGTGCCCAGATAGGATTAAGTTGAGTCCTAAAAAATTGGTGTATGTAATACTTGGATTATAATGAAAATTTCACCAACGGTGTGGTGGAGACTGGATGTAGGTTGCATTGCACAAGGCAACTAAACCAGAATATATGGCTGTGTCAACTTCTTCCTCTCTGCTTTAGCTCTATTTTCTAGTTTTATGAGACAAATCGAAATTGTTTCGTAGTTTATCCACTGTGCAGACCAACAAAAAAAGTTTAAAGTTCTGGTTTAAAGCTTAGTTAATTAAAGTACAAGAAGGCTGTAGATTCAACCCCCTTCTTTAAGTCTTCTGTTCAATATCTATTTTAAAAGATAAGTTTCGTAAATTTAACCTAAATTAAAAAGTATCACAGAATTGGCTTAGAATAATATATAGGACAAATTACCTAAATAAAATATTTAGAATTTATATTTACGCAAATACAACAATTGTATAATTATATGTGTATCCTATTTAAATTTATATAAACTGCGAAACTCCTATCACGTTTTATCATTTACATACAAAACTATAAAACTCCTACCACAGTTTATGAAAAAATCACCATAGAAGTTTTATGATTTATGTGTAAATGGTAAAATGTGTAGAATTTTACGGTTTATATAAATTTAAAATAAAACACATATGTAATTAGTTTGAAATTATTGTATTTGCATAAATATAAACTCTAATTATTTTGTTTAATTAAATTGTCCTAATATATAGCATAAATAAATTAAAGGGGCTATAGTTAGTGGAAAAAAATTAGGTATTTTTACTTAAATAAATTAAAAAAAATTAAAATTAGCAGAATCTACTAAATTAATTTTTGCTAAGTAAATCTCTTATTTTTATTAATATATAAATCATCCTAAAACTTTATAGTTAAAGTTAACGATTTTTGTTTGAACCTCATTTTAAAAGATAAGCATAAATCGTCCTAGAATATTGAGGTTGTAGTTATATATTATGTAAATTGTCTCATGTTTAATGTTTTTAGATATTAAGCCATACTAGAGTGGGACGATTTACTTGAATTTAATACTACTCAAGGGTCTCACACCATTTATATCTAAAAGGGCAAAGTATAAAGAGTCGCAACGATTTTTGTAGAGCGTAAACATGAATGCCTTCTCGTGATTAACGTTTCGTTCAAAAACCACCGTGATTACGATTTATATTATATGATGCATTTTTTTATGAAATTTTTAGTATTCATATTATTCACATAAATTTTTTTAAAATCATTTTTATTGATATATATTTTATATGAGTTTTTTTTGTTAATTTTTATTTAATTTTATATAATTTTCACTATATGTCTTTAAATTAGTATATACTTTATTTATTATTGTTATTTTTTATAATATAAATTATTTATTCCATTAAAAAGATCAAATTAAATTAAAAAATATTGAATAAATTATAACTAAAAGAGTACCAAATTTTAACACAAAAAAATATATAAACCACAAAATTTTAAGACGATTTATATAATAATAAAAAGAGGAAACTCATGTAGAAGAAATTGATTTAGGAAATTTTGGTAATTTTGGTTTTCCTTAAATTTATTTAAGTTAAAAAGCTAAAAAATATAGTAATAAAAACAAAAATAATATATGAAAATAAAAAATTATTATTAATATATTTAAATATTTAGATATTTAAATTTTAAAGTATATTAGTTAATCAAGTTTTTAGTAAATAAATATAAATCAAACAACTATAATTTTCTTTATATATAGATATAGATGTAGATAAGATAATGTCTCTTTAAAAGAACTAAATAAATTTATATATATTATATGATAAAATTACTAAATACTAATAATTTTATTTATATTTAGAAAGTTAGATATGGTTGACTATAGCTAATTAACTAATTGAATATTATTATTGTTATTATTTATTTTAAATTTATATGATATAATAATTTTTATCATTGTATTAATATTTAATAACAAATTTTTTTACACAATTTTTTTAAATATGGAGACAATAAATTATTAGGAAATTTTTTAAATAAATAATTTAATTATTTTAATTATCGAAATATGTAATTTGTATCGTATTTACTAATTTACATCGCATTGATTTATCTTGTTTACACTCTAAACACACATTTCGTTACAGTGTAAATGAGATATATTCATTATTTCATTTATACTGTAAACGAAATATATGTATTTATAAATATAAATATATAATTTTTTAAAATAATAAAAAATATTAATAATTTAAATTGGATCAAACTTTAAAAAAAAAAAACATTTCAAATAATAAAAAAGATATGCAATTTCAAATAATAAAAAAGATAAACGATTTTAAAATAAGATAGACAATTTTAACATTGATTAATGAATGATTGAATGTATCACGTAACTTAAAATTACCCATTTAAAATTAACTTATTATTTTCTTAGAAACTAACTCATTTAAACTAATAATAAAAAAAATACATAAAAAATAGATCGAATATTTAGGCGCTATATCCAAATTTTTGAAGCGCTTTACTATTTTATTATAAGTTTGTAAGGGACTCAACTCAACCACTTTATCATTCCCTCTTTTATCGCAACATCTTCTCATGCTTTTTTTTTTTTTTCATAATAAGACAAAACTAATTTTACAATAATACGTTACAATGCCAATAATAAAACCAGTTACTACTCAGAAAAATATATATTTAATATTTCATAAAAAAATATTATATTATTTATTATAAGCACTTTAGAATATTTATTTATTACAAATTTTTATTCTATTATAATAAATATATACAAATATTCTGTAATTAATTTAGAAGCTAAATTGTTACGTATATTTATTTTAATAAAACATACTTAAAAAAGAAATAAATTAACACTATTTTTTTATTATTATTAGTTTAAATGGGTTGATTTCTAAAAAAATAATGTATTGATTTTAAATGAATAATTTCAAATTATATAATACATTTGGTGTCAGTAGCGGAGCTTGAAATAAAATTTTGGGGGGGGAACAGATAGAAGATAATTGTCAAGATGCTTTTTATATAAACCCCATTTAAGATAAACTCGTCTAACTTCATCTCTCTGATTCGGGTGATATTACCAAATTTAAAGTCGTTTTCTAGGTTTCGTTCCAAAGAATTAAGGTCAAACTCATCAGATGCAACTCTTTGAACTTTTGAAGGTTGTATCTCACTTTTTTCGTAATTCATTAAAGTAGAAGAACTATCTACATGTATTGATATTATAAAAGTTATATGTTCTCCTTTTTTAATATTAGCATTCCTCTTAAAAATACATTAATTCTTTGATTTTTCATGATTATTTTATATAAAAATTTGAATATATATATGGTAAAATATGTAAAAAAGAAGTTAGAAGAACAAATATTAAAATTTATAATATTTACTGAATTTTTTTATCAATTTATACAAATACAATAATATCAATACTTATTGAATATTCTAATATTTTTTATCATATAAAAAATTAAATTAAATTAACAGTAAAATATAAAATAATATTAAATTACATAAATAAAAAATACCTAATTTTTTATATTTGAACTTAAAGGTAAAGGGAGTGTTGCTTATTGAATAGAGGAGCTGCGAAATGCGAATACACTCAATTCATTCCAAATCCAACATGTTTGAATGTTTAAAACTAAAAACTATTGTGCAATAAAAGCAAGAGGTGAAGATTAAACTTTGGTATTTTAAGTCATAATAAAGTATTTGAGCCAACTGAAATAATTTTTTTTAACAAAAGTTTGGGGGCCATGGCTCCCTTTGTCTCAACTAAGCTCCGCTCTTTTTGGTCGTCCATTAATTAATTAGTTAAAATTGTCTATCTCTCTTATTATTTGAAATCGTCTATCTTTTCTATTATTTGAAACATTATATTTTTAAGAGTTTAGTTTAATTTAAATTATTAATATTTTTATTATTTTCAAAAATTATATTTTTATATTTATAAATATACATATTTCGTTTATAGTGTAAATAAGATATACTAAAAATAAGATAAATCAATGTTATGTAAATTGATAATTAATCAGTAATTAAACTAATTAAATTATTTATTTAACAATGGAATAATTATCTAGCTACCTATCTATCTATATTATTGTTTTTTTTTTTAACTTAATAGGGATAAGTAGGTCCGTCTCTTGCTATGGCAGTAATGGATTGCAACGCACAGAGGAAACAGTGAGTCGGTAGGAGAAGGAATTAGCGTACTTAAAGGAAATTGTGTTGCCTGGGTGCAACGGATTGCCGCCATTAACGAGGCAATTATTGAAGGCAATACGCTTGAAAATGTTAGGGTTGATGACCGTTGCAGAACTGAATGGTCCACAGGTCACGTGAATGTTGGAGATGCTGCAACCACTACGACTCACGCACGTGTTGCTGATCTCAACCGTGTATGTTGGAATGCCACTTGGCAGTGGCTCACTGGGTGACTGGCTTATCTGTATGTCACGCTTGCACTTGTCATCCTCACCGCTACAACTTTTAGTTGCAAATGCAATCACTACTATCAGCAATAAACCCCACGGGCACCGGGTGCTTAACGTTGACGCCATTAGTTATAACAAGAGAGTAATTTTGAAGAGTATATTATTGAGTGTTTTTTAAAAGTATAATGTATAAGAGTATATATAGGTGTTAAAAGAATTAAAGTAATAAAAATATAAAATTTTATAATAAATATATAGATATATTATATAAATATAAATGATATTAATTAATCTTAATTGATTTTAATTATATGTTAATATTTTTTTTCAAATTTAAATAGAAGCTAAAGATACTATCTTAAATTGGTATATGTAGATACTAGAAAAATCAAAATAATAAAAGTATAAAATTTTATAATAAATATATAAATATGTTATATAAATATAAATGATACTATCTAATCTTAATTGATTTTACTTATATGCTAACAAATTTTATGAAATAGTTTGATATTAGTTTAGTATATTATAGACTTAAATTATGTAGTAAAAATATTAAAGATAGTTTTAATGAAGGAGTGATTTAGATAAATAATTTTAAAAAATTAATAATTATATTATTGATGGATTAAGAAAAGAATACAAAAGTTAATGAGATTTGATGAATTTATTAGTTGATTATAATGAGCATTATAATGACTTATTTATAAACTTCACAAATTGATAGATTATAATTTTTAGATAATTTTAATTCTTAGATATCATAGATCTTTTTAGATATTTCTAATGACTCGATTTATTTAGTTAATTTCTATATTTCTCTATTATATATAATATCTAGATATCTGTTATCTATAATATTTATCTATTATTTATTATATAAAAATCAAATTTCTACATTTAATAATAAAGTTAATATGGCATATTTTTTATAACATTTACAAATTTATTTTTTTAATTCATTAAATATAATTTATTATAATAAATTAATTATATCAATTAATTAATTTGATTAGATATTTAAATATCACACTAATTATTTTAATTAATTCATAAATACCAAATTAAATTTCAATTATTTAATTATGAACCGACATAGCTTCTTGAAAATATTTTTTAATTTTATTTTGTTTGATTGATTAAACTAAATTAATTATAATCAATTGTAAATAATCTATTATTATATCAATTATTTTATTTTAGATAAAATTAATAATGTCATACGTAACAATTTTTTTTCAATTCATTTATTCAACACATACTGAACCTAATTATATTAATATGCTAATATGCTAATGTTAATCTAAGTCAATAATAAGTTATTTTTCACGAAAATAATAATGTTTTACGTGCGGTTTGATTTTTAATTATATGCGACATAATTAACATTATTCAAATGAATAACTTCAATTTTTTACTTGTAAATCACATTAAATACATAATTTTAATTTGTTTACATATAATTTTGAGTTTTTATTTATTATTTAATAATCCTCATGTCTTTCATTATTTTAGATAATTATTTTGTTTTTTTTTATTTTTTAAAATGTTCAAATAATATTATGTGTTTTATTTTTTTTATCTATGTTTCTATATTTTATAATTCATTTATTTTCTAACATTATTCTTTAATATTTTATATGATTTTATTTTTTTAAATAATTTTTTATATTTTTCTCCTAAAAAAAATCAAGGTCCTTTAAAATAAAAAGATTCCATCTGTATAAAATTGTTTGAAGTATTTTATTCAATTTTTTATATTAATTTTAATTTTTTATTCGTTCTACTAATTATATTTAGTACTTTTATTTAATAGGATTTGTAGACCCTTTGTTTCTTTTGATTGAAAGGTAATAATAATTTTTTTTATATTTTTTATTTTATATTTTTGTTATCTTCATACAATTTATAGAATATTTACTTTTATCTTACTATATATAAAATTTTTTATTCTTTTTGTCTAGATTAAATTTAGAAATAATTTTTTAGATTCTATTATGATTAAAATTTATTTATTTTTATTTTTTATTCTTCATGTTATTATATAGATAATTTAAAAATATTTGGTGACATAAAGAAAAAGATCATGTCACTCAACACACGCGGTGGATCCCTGCACCAAACTTTCTGCGGTTTCACAAAACGCAGCAACTAAGGGTAGATTGCTGCGATTCATCTCCAAATTAGCCTTCCGACGCCGATTCGATCTGCTTTTGTGTCGAACCCACTAAACCCGCCGCTAATCCCAAACCATCTACCGATATTCTAACCCAACCTCGCCTCAAAATACCCAAAATCAAGTATATGAGAAACCCGCCAAAGGAGAAAGCAGAGCGCGAAAAACTCTTCCCTGCTCTACCGTGGCACAATCTGTGACCGTGGAGTCTCGTGGCTGTCCATCCAGCCCTCTCCCTCCTGCCGTCGACCCTTTCCAGAATCAGATCCACAGCTCAGACTCTTCATCGCACGAACACATAAGGGGCAGAGGAACGAAACACATCTCTCCGCGTCCATCCTTGCCGCCGCTCTCTTCTGGACACCACTACCAGCTGCATCGCGCTTCTCATTGCCAGTGGATCCATCTTCGACCAACTTAGTGGTTTACAATACTGGTATGTACAAAATTCCTCTTTTTTAGTAAGGTTCTAGCTTGTTCTTTGTTTGTTAGCTCTGTCTCGCATATGAATTGTTCCATTTTTTTCCACTAAAAGTAACTGGTATCTGAAAGGGTAGATCAAAGGTTTGTGGGGTACTTTTTCAACGATTTTGCCTGAAATGATAAGCCATAGAAATAAATTGAAAGTGATAAATCCTTTCTATGTAGCAGAACCTACTACCAAATTTTCAAGTGTATAAGTTAATGAAGTTGGATGAGCCCTAAAACTAGAAGCAGATAATTTGTATCAATTATATCTAGAATTATAGTCCAAAATAATGAATCCTATTATCAAATATCAATGAAATAAAAGACTTGTTTGAATTCGAATATATACTATATCGATCCAAAGCTCTCAGTTTTTTCCTCTGGCTCATAAGAGATGTGATAGGAACTTGGATTGCTGATAAATAACAAAGCAATACAAAGTTGCATTTTGGTGAGCGAAATTGTTACTCATGCTTAAATTGTTGTTCGAAATTGATTGTCCCTGGTGATGGCGCCAAAACCTGGTGCATAATACCATGGTCCAAACATAACTTCACAACTTCGCACAACTAACCAGCAAGTGTACTGGGTCGTCCAAGTAATAAACCTTACGTGAGTAAGAGTCGATCCCACAGAAATTGTTGGTATGAAGCAAGCTATGGTCACCTTGTAAATCTCAGTCAGGCGGATTATAATTGATTATGGATTTTCGAATAATAATAATAAATAAATAGAAAGTAAAAATAAAGTTACTCATGTAATTCAATGGTGGAAACTTCAGATAAGCGTATGGAGATGCTTGTCCCTGTTGAATCTCTGCTTTCCTACTACTTTCATCCAATCCTTCTTACTCCTTTCCATGGCAAGCTGTATGTAGGGTATCACTATTGTCAATGACTACATCCCATCCTCTCAGTAAAAATGGTCCAAATGCTCTGTCACAGCGCGGCTAATCATCTGTCGGTTCTCAATCAGGTTGGAGTAGAATCCCTTGATTCTTTTGCATCTGTCACTAATGCCCAGCCTTCAGAAGTTTGAAGCTCGTCACAGTCATTCAATCCCGAAATCCTACTCGGAATACCACAAACAATGTTAGACTTTTCGGATTCCTATGAATGCCGCCATCAATTCTAGCTTATTACTTCTGAACAGTTTTGGCATCTCACTTTTTCCTTTGAAGTTTAGAATGATTGGCTTCTCTAGGAACTTAGAATTTCGGATAGTGTTATTGATTCTCCTAGTTAAGTATGTTGATTCTTGAACACAGCTACTTTTATGAGTCTTGGCCGTGGCCCTAAGCATTTTGTTTTCCAGTATTACCACCGGATACATAAATGCCACAGACACATGACTGGGTGAACCTTTTCAGATTGTGACTCAGCTTTACTAGAGTCCCCAGTTAGAGGTGTCCAGAGCTCTTAAGCACACTCTTTTTGCTTTGGATCACGACTTTAACCACTCAGTCTCAAGCTTTTCACTTGGGCTTTCATGACACAAGCACATGGTTAGGGATAGCTTGATTTAGCCGCTTAGGCCTGGATTTTATTTCCTTGGGCCCTCCTATCCATTGATGCTCAAAGCCTTGGATCCTTTTTACCCTTGCCTTTTGGTTTTAAGGGCTATTGGCTTTTTCTGCTTGCTTTTTCTTTTTCTTTCTATTTTTTTCGCCAAATGTATATTTTTTTTCGCAAGCTTTTGCTTTTTTCACTGCTTTTTCTTACTTCAAGAATCAATTTCATGATTTTTCAGATCATCAATAACATTTCTCTTTGTTCATCATTCTTTCAAGAGCCAACAATTTTAACATTCATAAATAACAAGATCAAAATTATGCACTGTTCAAGCATTCATTCAGAAAACAAAAAGTATTGTCACCACATCAATATAATTAAACTAAATTCAAGGATAATTTCGAAATTCATGTACTTCTTGTTCTTTTGAATTAGAAACATTTTTTCAATTAAGAGAGGTGAAGGATTTATGGAATTTATTCGTAGCTTTAAGACATAGTTACTACATACTAATGATCATGAAGTAGAGACATAAAACATAGATAAACATGTAACATAAAAATATAAGAACAAGGAATGAGTCCACCTTAGTGGCGTCTTCTTCTTGAAGGACCTATGATGTCCTTAAGCTCTTCTATGTCCCTTCCTTGCCTTTGTTGCTCCTCCCTCATTGCTCTTTGATCTTCTCTTATTTCATGGAGAATGATGGAGTGCTCTTGATGTTCCACCCTTAATTGTTCCACATTGTAACTCAAATCTTCTAAGGAAGTGTGAGTTGTTCCCAATAGTTGTTGGGAGGAAAGTGCATCCCTTGAGGCATCTCAGGGATTTCTTGGTGATGAGCTTCCTCATGCGTCCCTTGGGCTCCATGAGTGGGCTCTCTTGTTTGCTCCATCCTTTTCTTAGTGATGGGCTTATCCTCCTTAATGAGGATGTCTCCTTCTATGATAACCCCAGCTGAGTAACATATATGGCAAATAAGATGAGGAAAAGCTAGCCTTGCCAAAGTAGAGGACTTATCGGCTATTTTGTAGAATTCATGGGAGATGACTTCATGAACTTCTACTTCCTCTCCAATCATGATACTATGATTCATGATGGCCCGATCCACGGTGACTTCAGATCGGTTGCTAGTGGGGATGGTGGAGCGTTGAATGAACTCCAACCATCCTTTAGCCACAGGCTTGAGGTCCAGTCTTCTTAGTTGAACCGGCTTGCCTTTGGAGTCTCTTTTTCATTGAGCTCCTTCCACACATATGTCCATAAGGACTTGGTCCAACCTTTGATTAAAGTTGAACCTTCTAGTGTAGGGGCGTTCATCTCCTTGCATCATGGGCAAGTTGAATGCCAACCTCACCTTTTCCGGACTAAAATCTAAGTATTTTCCCCGAACCATTGTAAGATAATTCTTTGGACTCGGGTTCATACTTTGATAATGGTTTCTAGTGATCCATGCATTGGCATAGAACTCTTGAACCATAAAAATTCCGACTTGTTGAATTGGGTTGGTTAGAACTTCCCAACCTCTTCTTTGGATCTCATGTCGGATCTCCGGATACTCATTTTTCTTGAGCTTGAAAGGGACCTCAGGGATCACCTTCTTCTTGGCCACAACATCATAGAAGTGGTCTTGATGGGCTTTGGAGATGAATCTTTCCATCTCCCATGACTCGGAGGTGGAAGCTTTTGACTTCCCTTTCCCTTTTCTAGAGGATTCTCCGGCCTTGGGTGCCATCAATGGTTATGAAAAAATAAAAAGCTTATGCTTTTACCACACCAAACTTAAAATATTGCTCGCCCTCGAGCAAGAGAAGAAAGAAGAGAAGAAGAAGAAGAAGAAAATATGGGGGAGAAGGGAGGGTGTAGGTTTCGGCCAAGGTATAGAAGAGGGGGTTGTGTTGTGTGAAAATGAAGTAGAATGGAGGGGTATATATAGGGAGGGGGAGAGGGTAGCTTCGGCCATTTAGGGTGGGTTTGGGTGGGAAAGATTTTTGAATTTTGAAGGTAGGTGGGGTCTATGGGGAAGAGTGGATGGATGTGAGTGGTGAATGGGGTAATTGGGAAGAGAGATTGAGGTGATTGGTGAAGGGTTTTGGGAAAGAGTGTTTATTGGAAAGAGAGAATGAATGTTGAGAAGAGGGGAGAATATGTTAGGTGGAGATCCTGTGGGGTCCACAGATCTTGAGATGATCCTGTAGGGTCCACAGATCCTGAGGTATCAAGGATTTACATCCCTGCACCAATTAGGCATGTAAAATGCCTTAGCATACCATTCTGGCGTTTAAACGCCGAAGTGATGCACGTTCTGGGCGTTCAACGCCCATGTGTAGCATATTTCTGGCGTTGAACGCCAGTTCCATGCTTGTTACTGGCATTCAGCGCCAGCTTTCCTCAGGGCACATTCCTGGCGTCCAAACACCAGGATGTTGCTTGTTTCTGGCATTCAGCGCCAGATCCATGCTCTGTTCTGGCATTGAACGCCAGCCAGATGCACCTTACTGGCGTTTAAATGCCAGTAAGTCCTTCCTCCAGGGTGTGATTTTTCCTCTGCTATTTTGATTCTGTTTTTAATTTTAATATTTTTTTTGTGACTCCTCATGATCATGAACCTACTAAAACACAAAATAAAAATAAAAAATAAAATTAGATAAATAAAAATTGGGTTGCCTCCCAACAAACGCTCTTTTAATGTCACTAGCTTGACAGTGGGCTCTCATGGAGCCTTAGAGAAGTTCAGAGCATGATGAAGGTTTTCCAACACCAAACTTAGAGTTTGAATGTGAGGTCTTCTCAACACCAAACTTAGAGTTTGGTTGTGGCCTCCTAACACCAAACTTAGAGTTTGATTGTGGGGGCTCTTTTTGACTCTGTACTGAGAGAAGCTCTGCATGCTTACTCTCTTTTGTTACAGAGGGATGGCCGTGTGCCTTAAACACAAGGTAGTCCCCATTCAATTGAAGGACTAATTTTTCTCTGTTAACATCTATTACAGCACCTGCTGTGGCTAGAAAAGGTCTTCCAAGGATGATGCATTCATCCTCTTCCTTCCTAGTGTCTAGGATTATGAAATCAGCAGGGATGTAAAGGCCTTCAACCTTTACTAATATGTCCTCTACTAATCCATAAGTTTGTCTTACTGACTTGTCTGCCAATTGTAATGAGAATAAGGCAGGCTGTACCTCAATGATCCCTAGTTTCTCCATTACAAAGAGTGGCATAAGATTTATGCCTGACCCCAGGTCACACAGAGCTTTTTCAAAGGTCATGGTGCCTATGGTACAGGGTATTAAGAATTTTCCAGGATCTTGTTTCTTTTGAGGTAGAGTTTGCTGAACCCATGTATCTAGTTCACTAATGAGCAAGGGAGGTTCACCTTCCCATGTCTCATTACCAAATAATTTGGCATTTAGCTTCATGATAGCTCTTAAATATTGAGCAACTTGCTCTCCAATCATATCTTCACCCTCTTCTAAGGAAGAATAGTCTTCAGAGCTCATGAATGGTAGAAGGAGATTTAGTGGAATCTCTATGGTCTCTATATGAGCCTCAAATTCCTTTAGGTCCTCAATAGAGAACTCCTTCTTGTTTGAGAAACGTCCCAGGAGGTCTTCCTCACTAGGATTTTCATCCTTCTCCTCCCTTGTGCATTCGGCCATATTGATTACATCAATGGCCTTGCACTCTCCTCTTGGATTTTCTTCTGTATTGCTTGGGAGAGTACTGGGAGGAATTTCAGTGACTTTCTTACTCAGCTGGCCCACTTGTGCCTCCAAATTTCTGATGGAGGACCTTGTTTCACTCATGAAACTTAGAGTGGCCTTAGACAGATCAGAGACTAAATTTGCTAAATTAGAGGGGCTCTGCTCAGAATTCTCTGTCTGTTGCTGAGAAGATGATGGAAAAGGCTTGTTATTGCTGAGCCTATTTCTTCCACCATTATTAAAGCCTTGTTGAGGCTTTTGTTGATCCTTCCATGAGAAATTTGGATGATTTCTCCATGATGAATTATAGGTGTTTCCATAAGGTTCACCCATGTAATTTACCTCTGCTATTGCAGAGTTTTCAGGATTATAAGCTTCTTCAGAAGCTGCCTCTTTAGTACTGTTGGATGCATTTTGCCATCCATTCAGACTTTGAGAGATCATGTTGACTTGCTGAGTCAACACTTTGTTCTGAGCCAATATGGCATTCAGAGCATCACTTTCAAGAACTTCCTTTCTCTGAGGCGTCCCATTATTCACGGAATTCCTCTCAGAAGTGTACATTAATTGGTTATTTGCAACCATGTCAATAAGTTCTTGACCTTCTGCAGGCGTTTTCTTTAGGTGAATGGAGCCACCTGCAGAATGGTCCAATGACATCTTGGAAAACTCAGATAGACCATAATAGAATATATCTAATATGGTCCATTCTGAAAACATGTCAGAAGGACACTTTTTGGTCATCTGCTTGTATCTTTTCCAAGCTTCATAGAGGGATTCACCATCTTTTTGCTTGAAGGTCTGAACATCCACACTAAGCTTGCTTAGCTTTTGAGGAGGAAAGAATTTATGCAAGAAGGCAGTGACCAGCTTATCCCAGGAGTCCAGGCTATCTTTAGGTTGTGAGTCCAACCATGTTCTAGCTCTGTCTCTTACAGCAAAGGGGAAAAACATGAGCCTGTAGACTTCAGGATCTACTCCATTCGTCTTTACAGTCTCACAAATCTGCAAGAACTCAGTTAAAAACTGGTAAGGATCTTCAGATGAAAGTCCATAAAACTTGCAGTTCTGTTGCATTAGAGCAACTAATTGAGGTTTCAGCTCAAAATTATTTGCTCCAACGGCCGGAATGGAGATGCTTCTTCCATCAAATTTGGAAGTTGGTTTAGTGAAATCACCAAGCATTCTCCTTGCATTATTGTTGTTGGGTTCGGCTACCATCTCCTTTTCTTGTTCGAAAATTTCAGAAAGTTTGTCTCTGGACTGTTGTAATTTAGCTTCTCTTAATTTCCTCTTCAGAGTCCTTTCAGGTTCAGGATCAGCTTCAACAAGAATGCCTTTTTCCTTATTCCTGCTCATATAGGGAAGAAGAGAACAAGAAAAGAAAGAGGAATCCTCTATTTTACAATATAGAGATTCCTTTATGTTAGTAGAAGAAGAAAGGGAATATGAGTGAAGAAGAATGAATAGGTAGGGGCAGTGATTTGAGATGAAGAGAGGTGAAGAGAAGTGTTAGTAGATAAATGAATAAATAGAAGAAGGGGAGAGGGAAGAAATTTCGAAAATAAATTTGAAAAGAAGTTAAATGATTTTCGAAAATAAAAGATAAGATAGAATTAAAATTAAAACAATTAGTTAATTTAAAAAGAATTTTGAAAAAGGGATAAGATATTTTCGAAAATTAGAGAGGGAAAATTAGTTAGGTGGTTTTGAAAAAGATAAGAAACAAACAAAAAGTCAAATAGTTAGTTGAAAAAGATATTAAAATCAAATTTGAAAAGATAAGAAGATAAGAAGTTAGAAAAGATATTTTAAAATCAAATTTTTGAAAAAGATAAAATTTTGAAAAAGATATGATAAAAAGATAAGATAAGAAGATATGATAAAAAGATAGGATAAAAAAAAGATTTAATTTTTTTAAAATTAAAATTAATTACTTAACTAACAAGAAACTAAAAGATATAGTTTTAGAATTTAAAAATTGAACCTTTCTTAACAAGAAAGTAACAAACTTCAAATTTTTGAATCAATCATATTACTTGTTAGTATAATTTTCGAAAATAAAGATAAAACTTAAGAAAAAGATTTTTGAAAAATATTTTAAAGAATTTTTGAAAATTAATAAGAAAAAAAAGAAAAGATTTAATTTTTGAAAAAGTTTTGAAAAGATAAGATTTTTAAAATTGAAAATTTGACTTGACTTGTAAGAAACAACTAATTTTAAAAAATTTTTGACCAAGTCAACCCAAAATTTCAAAAATTTGGAGGAAAATAAGGAAAAGATATTTTTTGAATTTTGAATTTTTAATGAGGAGAGAGAAAAACACAAACATGACCCAAAATATGAAAATTTTGGATCAAAACACATGATGCATGCAAGAACACTATGAATGTCAAGATAAACACCAAGAACACTTTGAAGATCATGATGAACATCAAGAACATATTTTTGAAAAATTTTTGATGCAAAAAAAACATGCAAGACACCAAACTTAGAATTCTTTAATGCATGGACACTATGAATGCAAAAATGCATATGAAAAACAACATACAACACCAAACAAGAAAGCATCAAGATCAAACAAGAAGGCTTATCAAGAACAACTTGAAGATCATGAAGAACACTATGAATGCATGAATTTTCGAAAAATGCATAATAATTTTTAAAACATGCAATTGACACCAAACTTAAAAATTGACTCAAGACTCAAACAAGAAACACAAAATATTTTTGGTTTTTATGATTTTATGATTTTTTTTGTATTTTTTTAATTTTTTTCGAAAATGTTCTTTAGAAAAATGAAAATAATAAAAAAATACTTTTGAAAGATTTTTGAAAACTTTTTGAAAAAAAAATTACCTAATCTGAGCAACAAGATGAACCGTCAGTTGTCCATACTCGAACAATCCCCAGCAACGGCGCCAAAAACTTGGTGAGCGAAATTGTTACTCATGCTTAAATTGTTGTTCGAAATTGATTGTCCCTGATGATGGCGCCAAAACCTGGTGCGTAATACCATGGTCCAAACATAACTTCACAACTTCGCACAACTAACCAGCAAGTGTATTGGGTCGTCCAAGTAATAAACCTTACGTGAGTAAGGGTCGATCCCAAAGAGATTGTTGGTATGAAGCAAGCTATGGTCACCTTGTAAATCTCAGTCAGGCGGATTATAATTGATTATGGATTTTCGAATAATAATAATAAATAAATAGAAAGTAAAAATAAAGTTACTCATGTAATTCAATGGTTGTAAAACCCGGTTAATTAACGGCTAATTAACCCATAAATGAGAATTTATTCTAGAAAGCCTAAAATGTGATTTTTATGGCTAAATGTGATAGAGGAGACTGAGACGAGAATTTCGGTACCAATTTTATAGAAATCGGACCAAGATTGGACCGAACGGGCCAAACCGGGCCAACCGGACCCAAAGTGGGCCCTTGGCCCAACATAACTAAACCAAAACCCTAGTTTTCAGCACTCTCTCTCCTCACACAACACCAAACACGCTGAAAAAAAGAGAGGAAATGGGGGAAGAACACTCTCTCAAACCTCTATCTCTCACTTGATCTTCAAACCACCATAACTTTTGATCTAGAGCTTCGATTGCCGCTCCGTTTGCGGCCACGCGTTCACCACGGAGAGCTCTACAAAACCCATACAACTAATCTTGAGGTAAGCCACGTGTTTCTGTTCGAAATTCCAGCCCTTATTTTCGAGTTTCATGGGTAAAATGTTGAGATTTTAGGGTTCTTTGATGTTATAGGACCCAACTCTCTTGAAGGAGAAGGTTAATCTTGTCTCCTTGGACCTTGGGTGTGGTAAGATTCTCAACCCTAGTGTAATTTTGTTGTTCTATGATGTTTGGATTTTGAGATGTTGTGTATGGGTATGATGGTTGTGGCTTAGGTTGTGTATGTGTGGATATTGGAGCTTGATTGGTGACTTTGAAAAGCTTAGAAAGGGTTTGGTGGTGAAAAATCTGTTCTTGGAGGTATTGAGGCCTTGAGAGCTTGTGGATGAGTGGTTTGGAAGTGCTCCGGTTGAGCTTGGAAAAATCGGCTAAGGTATGGTTTCGGTTTCCCGTATCTAATATGTAATGTGGTAGGAAATACTTAGGCTAGAGGCCCTAAGATAGGCATTGAATTGTTGAAGTTTTTGAATGATTGAGATATATGATGTGGTCATATATGTGATGATGATTATTGATGCCTTGATGGTATGATGTATGAGAAATATGCATGTTGTGATATATGCTTGATGATTGGTTATGGTTGAATTGTGGGTTGAACCATGTTGATGGTGAGTATGATATTGATTGTGTACAATGATGATTTATTGGAATTGGTGTTGTTGAGAATTGGCATGAGGAAGAGTATATGATATGTCAATATGTTTGAGTTTGAGCCACTTGGGTGAAGTGGGTTAAAATGATGAGATAGTGATTTTGGTAAATTGTGGTAATGTGTCAATGTGTGAGTTGAGGAGGCTTGAAGTTGAATTTGATACATTTTGATTGATTTCAAAGAAAAGGGATGAAATTGGCATGTTTTGATTGATTTTGAAAAGACTTGAAAATGGCTTGTCTTGAAAATGGCATATTGTGGTTTTGTATGAAAATATGGTTTTTGGGCATACTTTGACGGGACATAACTTCGACTACGGATCTCCGTTTTGTACCAAATCTGTTTAAAAATGAAATTGGATCCGGGATGTCCATGCCGTTTGAAGAACGGGTGAAAAACGATTTAAAATGAGGAAGTTATGTCCGTTGGAAGATTGAGGTTTAAATCTGTGAATTCTGCAGCTTTTAACTTAGAAAATTTTTAGCAGAATGACCCCTTGCGCGTGGGCGCACCTGGCGCGTGCGCGCCGATCTTCCGAAAAAGTGCCATCCATGCGTACGCGTGATGTGCGCGGGCGCGCCGATTGTGCTGCACCCAATGCCCAGCCATTTTCCAGAGAGGTATGCCAGAACTGTGCTAGTGTTGTGCTTGGGGCACGAGAACACCCACGCGTACGCGTGGTTGACGCGTGCGCGTCGATTGACAAATTTTGAATCCACGCGTTAGCGTGCATGACTCTTGCGCGTCGATAAGTTTTTGAGGCCATCCACGCGTGCGCGTGGAGTGCGCGTATGCGCGGCCCTGTTTTCATCCCAAAGTTGATTTTTGAGTTTTAAAAGCCAAATCTCATACTTCTAAGCCTCCGATCTCACCATTTATGTCTTAAATCATTATGACATGCCTAGCTATTAAAAAGGGGCTAGTGAATGAAGTAACTTGCGAGTGAAGCAAGGGAAAAATGAATGATCAATGAGGATCAAAGATGATTATGTGAGATGCGGAGGCTGGTGGTGGAAGTGCTTGTTATGCCATGCGCCGAAAGGCTATAATTGTTAATGAAACGGCTGGTTATGGATTTAACCGTGAGCCGGATGGCTGGTTATGGATTTAACCGTGAGCCGGAAAGGCTGTGTATGATATGAATATTGGCTGGTTCTGGACTGAACCGTGAGCCGGATGGCTGATATGGATGTTGATCCATGGATGAGAATTCATGCATGTTTATGCTGAATTATTGATAATTGAGATTTTGCACTTCCACTATCAGAGGCACGAGATCCCTAGGAGGAAGCAGTGGCTAGCCACCACGTGCTCCAGGTGGAGGCTCGAGACTCTGTTGACCCTATGTCGTAAGTGTGGCCGGGCACTGTGAAAGACCCGGATGAGCTCGCCCCCGAAATATTCACCAGTGAGGGTGATGGATATGGATCATGTTTATGATCAATTGTATAACGAGTATAACTCGAGTTGGGGATGCGCGACAGAGGGACAGTCCAATGGTTAGCGACCAGGACTTGTCGGGTTGGCTCTATAACCGACAAGATGATATCATCGGCCACTAGGAACAGGCATTCATCATATGCATACTATGTGAATTGTTTGAGATTGCCTATTTGACTGCATATTACTTGCTAATTGTCTAAATGTCTTAACTGCCCCTATTTGTATATTCTTTGTCTGATATAACTATGTTTGCTATAATATACTCCTGCTGGTGGTTGGGAGGTTTGAAGGAATTGGAAAGGGAAGTATTAGTTAGACTGAAGAATCTTTAGTCAGATGCCCGTATATGGTTTAGCTTGTTTATAAGCTTTGATATTATCTGGAGGAAGTTCTAGGATTGCCTTTGGCTTTCCTCTATTATTATGTATTATATATGTGGAAGCTATTACCATGCTGGGGACCTCTGGTTCTCACCCATGCGGATTTTGTGATTTTCAGATGCAGGACGTGAGGTTTCCCGCTGAGGCATGCTGGAGACTTCTAGATTTGCGAAGATCCATTATTCTCGGGACTATGTTTTGGTCTATATGTTTTGCTTAGATACTTTTATCTCCATTAAATAATACAAACTGTGATGACTCCTCTTATGGGAGATTTTGGAGAATAGGTTTTATGTATTTGTGTCCCTTTGGGTTTCCTTTGGGGTTTTCATTATTTTATCATATGTATATATTGCTATGCTCGGACCGGTTATCTTCGCAGCTGGATCTTGAGTCTTGATATTCCTGTTTTTGACACTCCTCTGTATATATATAATCTCGCGTTGGTTTACCCTCGTTCGTTACGTTATTGACCGGAGTGTTGCGCTTTTGAGTTGCGATTTTTGTGTTTACCCCTTTTTCTACAAAGGCTCCTAGTTATAATCAATCATTCATACTACTATACGTACTAAATTTTTATTTTAGAGGTCGTAATACCTTGCCATCTCTGAATTATGACTTAAGCATAAGACTCTGTATGGTAGGGTGTTACATTATGGTATCAGAGCAGTTCGTTCCTGTAGAGCCTGAGGGATGGACTGACTATGCTTCTGTGCATTCTCTGTGTGTGTTATGTGCTATTAGTATATCTGCTTGATATAATTGGCATAAACGTTCATGAGCATGCATTTGGGACTTTGAAGCACTAGACTTCCGATATTGAGACTGATCAACTTAATATCGATTGTTGGGTGTGTATAGGAACCAGATGGCGCCTCGTGGACGCGGTAGAGGTAGTGCGAGAGGTCGTACGAATGCTCGTGCGCCGGAGAATAACCCTAATGACACGGTGAACTTTATGGCTGCGTTGGAGAACATGGCTGCTGCTATGCAAGCCACTGCTGAGGCTCTTGGTCAACAGATGAACAACCATGGTAATGATGGAGGTGGAGTTCAAGGCCCGATGACACTGGCAAACTTTTTGAAGGTTAATCCGCCTAAGTTCAAGGGAACCACTAGCCCGACTGAGGCTGATACATGGTTTCAGGCTATAGAGCGAGCACTGCAAGCACAAGTGGTACCTGAAGGACAGCGTGTCGAGTTTGCCACCTATATGTTCACAGGTGAAGCGTCGGATTGGTGGCAAGGCATCCGACGTCTTCTGCAGCAGGGTGATGACTATATCACCTGGAATGTCTTTCAAGAAGAGTTCTATAAGAAGTACTTTCCGACTTCTGCTAGGACGGCTAAGGAACTTGAATTGTTACAGCTGAAGCAGGGTACTATGTCCATATCAGAGTATACTGACAAGTTTGAGGAGCTGTTCAAGTTCTCTCGTATGTGCCAAGGGACTTCGGTGGAATATGAGGAATGGAAGTGTGTTAAGTATGAAGGAGGACTCCGGAGTGATATCTTCAGTTCAGTGGGGCCAATGGAGATTAGGACTTTCTCCGAATTAGTGAACAAGTGTAGGGTTGCTGAGGAGTGTGTGAAAAGGGCAACCGCTGAGAAAGGGAGTCACAAAGGTTCATTTCCACAGAACCGAGGGAAGAGCTTTGCACCTAGAGGTCCGTCTTTCAAGAGGGGAAGCTCTTTCAGGAGGCCCAACAACAACAACAATTTCTAAGGGAAGAAGTTTGGGAAGCAACCTCAGAATGAACAAGCTTGTGCTAGGTGTGGAAGTCACCATCCGGGAGTGCCATGCAAGGCCGGATGGGGTTTGTGCTACAATTGTGGAAAGGCGGGGCATAAAGCCGCAAGTTGTCCAGAGAGGCAGAAACAAGGTGCTGGGAAGGCACAACAGACTGGTCGGGTGTTCACCACTTCAGCTGTAGGAGCTGAGGGATCCGAGACACTTATTCGAGGTAACTGTGAAATGGCTGGTCAAACTTTAAATGCTTTATTTGATTCGGGAGCATCACATTCATTCATTGCATTTGAGAAAGCCCATGAGTTAGGGTTGAAGATTGTAACTTTAGGTTATGATCTAAGAGTGTACAATGCAACCCATGAAGCCACGGTAACTAGGCTGGGATGCCCGGAAGTTTCCTTTAGGTTCAAGCAGCGTGATTTTGTTCATAATTTAGTCTGCTTGCCGATGATCGGTCTTGATCTTATCTTGGGATTGGACTGGTTATTTAAGAACCATGTCCTGCTTGATTGTTCTACAAAGTCGGTGTACTTTACGCCGGAAGATACAGAAGGGCCGGTCGTGGTGAATAATTATTACTTGAATTCGATGATGGTGAACTGTTCCGGAACCGAATGTCAGGGTATCATGTTGTTAACCGCGGGAGTTTCGGGAGATGATCAAAGGTTGGAACAGATTCCCGTTGTGTGTGAGTTTCCGGAAGTGTTTCCCGATGATATTGATGAGTTTCCACCTAACCGAGAGGTTGAGTTTGCTATTGAATTAGTGCCCGGGGCGGGACCAATCTCAAGTGCTCCTTACAGGATGTCACCGTTAGAGATGAACGAGCTAAAGTCTCAGTTAGAGGATTTGTTGGGAAAGAATTTTATACGGCCAAGTGTCTCTCTGTGGGGTGCTCCAGTGCTACTAGTGAAGAAGAAGGATGGGAGTATGCGGCTCTGTGTGGATTATAGGCAGTTGAACAAGGTTACAATAAAGAATAAGTACCCATTGCCGAGAATTGATGATCTCATGGATCAGTTACAAGGAGCTGGAGTTTTCTCCAAGATTGATTTACGATCCGGTTATCACCAGATAAGGGTGAGGGGCGAGGATATCCCTAAGACCGCTTTCAGGACTCGTTATGGTCATTACGAGTACACTGTGATGTCCTTTGGGTTGACGAACGCTCCTGCGGTATTCATGGATTACATGAATAGAGTCTTCCGTCCGTTTCTGGATAAATTCGTTGTTGTCTTCATTGATGACATACTGATTTATTCCAAGACTGAAGAAGAGCATGCGGAACACTTGAGGACCGTGTTGCAGATTCTAAAGGAGAAGAAACTTTATGCAAAACTGTCTAAGTGTGAGTTTTGGAAGAGTGAGGTGAAGTTTTTGGGCCATGTGGTGAGTAAGAAGGGAATAGCAGTAGATCCAACTAAGGTGGAGGCGGTGATGGATTGGAAACAACCAACCACCATAACAGAGATAAGGAGTTTTCTGGGTTTAGCTGGCTATTACAGAAGGTTTATCAAGGTCTTTTCACAGATAGCGTTACCAATGACAAAGTTAACCCGCAAAGACACTCCGTTTGTTTGGACTCCTGAGTGCGAGGAGAGCTTTCAGACATTGAAGAAAAAGTTGACTACTGCACCTGTGTTAGTGTTACCCGAGCTGAATGAGCCATTTGAGGTGTATTGTGATGACTCATTGAAGGGTCTAGGGTGCGTGCTGATGCAGCATCATAATGTGGTGGCGTATGCCTCACGACAGTTGAGACCTCATGAAGTTAGTTACCCTACGCACGATTTGGAACTCGCTACGGTTGTGTTTGCCTTGAAGGTGTGGAGGCATTATCTCTATGGGGTTAAGTTCCAAGTTTTCTCTGATCATAAGAGCTTGAAGTATCTCTTTGATCAGAAAGAGCTTAATATGAGGCAGAGAAGGTGGATGGAATTGTTGAAGGACTACGACTTTGAGTTGCATTACCATCCGGGAAAGGCAAACGTAGTGGCGGATGCGTTGAGTCGGAAGTCATTATATGCGGCTTGGATGATGCTTCAAGAGGAGAAGTTGCTCAAAGGATTCGAGAGTCTTAAAATTGGTGCTCGAGAAGTATACGGAACTTTGTGTTTGAGCCGACTAGAAATCTCAAGTGACTTTAAGTCCGAACTCCTAAAGGCTCATCAAAATGATGAAGCGTTATGGAAAGTGTTACCGGCCATTGAGCAAGGAAAACAGTGGAGAGTGTCGGAAGAAAAAGATGGGTTATGGAGATTCAAGGGTAGGATCATTGTGCCGGATGTTGGCACTTTGAGGCAAGATATTTTAAAGGAGGCACACAAAAGCGGATTCTCCATTCACCCGGGAAGTACTAAGATGTACCATGATTTAAAGGTGATGTTTTGGTGGCCAGGTATGAAGAATGATGTGGCGGAATATGTTTCAAAGTGCTTAACGTGTCAAAAGGTAAAGATTGAACATCAAAAGCCCGCCGGTATGTTGCAACCTTTAGAGATTCCACAATGGAAGTGGGAAAGTATTGCAATGGACTTTGTGTCAGGATTGCCAAGGACTAGGGCTGGTTTTGATGCTATTTGGGTGATTGTGGACCGATTGACGAAGTCAGCTCACTTTTTGCCCATTCGTATGACTTACTGGTGCACGAAATTGCAATAACACTTTTGCAATCCTGCACAACTAACCAGCAAGTGCACTGGGTCGTCCAAGTAATACCTTGCGTGAGCAAGGGTCGATCCCACGGAGATTGTCGGCTTGAAGCAAGCTATGGTTATCTTGTAAATCTTAGTCAGGATAGTAGAAATTATCAGGATTGTTTGTGAAAAGCAAAAGAACATGAAATGGTTACTTGTTTTGCAGTAATGGAGAATAGGTTGAGGTTTGGAGATGCTCCATCTTCTGAATCTCTGCTTTCCTACTGTCTTCTTCTTCAGTCACGCAAGTCTCCTTCCATGGCAAGCTGTGTGTAGGGTTTCACCGTTGTCAGTGGCTACCTCCCATCCTCTCATTGGAACGATTCCTAATGCCCTGTCACGGCACGGCATTCCATATGTCGGTTCTCAATCAGACCGGAGTAGAATCCAGTGATTCTTTTGGCGTCTGTCACTAACGCCCCGCCTTCAGGAGATTGAAGCACGTCACAGTCATTCAGTCATTGAATCCTACTCAGAATACCACAGACAAGGTTTAGACCTTCCGGATTCTCTTGAATGCCGCCATCAGTCTAGCTTATACCACGAAGATTCCGATAAAAGAATCCAAGAGATAACTACTTAATCTAAAGTAGAACAGAGGTGGTTGTCAGGCACATGTTCATAGTTGAGAATGATGATGATTGTCACTGATCATCACATTCATCCGGATTAAGAACAAGTATTATCTTAGAATGGAAGCAAGCATGATTGAAAGAGAAACAGTAGTAATTGCATTAATCCATCAAGACACAGCAGAGCTCCTCACCCCCAACCATGGGGTTTAGAGACTCATACTGTGGAAAGAAACGTGTACAAAAATGTTATGAGGTCATCCGGTACGGGTACAATGTCAAAAGATCCTATAAGTAGTAAACTAGTGTCCTAAGGTTTACAGAATTGAGTAAATGACAGAAAAATCCACTTCCGGGCCCACCTGGTGTGTGCTTGGGCTGAGCAATGAAGGAATTTCGTGTAGAGACCTTTTCTGGAGTTAAACGCCAGCTTTCATGCCAGTTTGGGCGTTTAACTCCAAATTTTATGCCAGTTCCGGCGTTTAACGCTGGAATTTCTGTAGGTGACTTTGAGCGCCGGTTTGGGCCATCAAATCTTGGGCAAAGTATGGACTATTATATATTGCTGGAAAGCCCAGGATGTCTACTTTCCAATGCCGTTGAGAGCACGCCAATTGGGCTTCTATAGATCCAGAAAATCCACTTCGAGTGCAGGGAGGTCAGAATCCAACAGCATCTGCAGTCCTTTTCAGTCTCTGGATCAGATTTTTGCTCAGGACCCTCAATTTCAGCCAGAAAATACCTGAAATCACAGAAAAATACACAAACTCATAGTAAAGTCCAGAAAAGTGAATTTTAATTAAAAACTAATAAAAGTATACTAAAAACTAACTAAAAGATACCAAAAACATACTAAAAACAATGCCAAAAAGCATACAAATTATCCGCTCATCACAACACCAAACTTAAATTGTTGCTTGTCCCCAAGCAACTGAAAATCAAAATAGGATAAAAAGAAGAGAATATACTATAGACTCCAAAATATCAAAGAAACACAGCTCCAATTAGATGAGCGGGACTAGTAGCTTTTTGCCTCCGAACAGTTTTGGCATCTCACTCTATCCTTTGAAGTTCAGAATGATTGGCATCTATAAGAATTCAGAACTCAGATAGTGTTATTGATTCTCCTAGTTAAGTATATTGATTCTTGAACATAGCCAGTGTATGAGTCTTGGCTGTGGCCCAAAGCACTCTGTCTTCCAGTATTACCACCGGATACATACATGCCACAGACACATAATTGGGTGAACCTTTTTAGATTATGACTCAGCTTTGCTAAAGTCCCCAATTAGAGGTGTCCAGGGTTCTTAAGCACACTCTTGTTGCCTTGGATCACAACTTTATTTCCTTCTCTCTTTTTTTTTTCTTTTCTTTTTCTTTTTCTTCCTCTTTTTTTTCGAAATTTTTTTTTCACTGCTTTTTCTTGCTTCAAGAATCAATTTGATGATTTTTCAGATCCTCAATAACAGTTCTCTTTCTCTTCATTCTTTCAAGAGCCAACAATTTTAACATTCTTAAAACAACAAATTCAAAAGACATATGCACTGTTCAAGCATTCATTCAGAAAACAAAAAGTATTGTCACCACATCAAACTAATTCAACTAGTTTCAGAGATAAATTTCGAAACCCTATACTTCTTGTTCTTTTGTGATTAAAGCATTTTTCTTTTAAGAGAGGTGATGGATTCATAGGACATTCATAGCTTTAAGGCATAAACTTTATTAATTTTATTAATTAAGAACAAGACTCAAATATAGATATAAGATGAGACTAGAAATAGAAAAACAAGAACAAAAACGAAAAAATAGGCTCCTAATGATAGAGGTGTTCACAGAGTTAGGACTCAACAACCTTGATTTTGAGAAGTGGATGCTCCCTCAGCTTGAGAGGAGAGCTTTTGGCGTTTCATCTCTTGAATTTCACGCCCCTGCTTCTCTTGTTCCTTCAGCAATTTGCAAAGCATGCAGTTCTGATTCTGCTGTTCTTCCTTCAGTTGCTCCATAGTCTCTTGCAACTTGTCCTTCCATTGACTTCTTGGTGATTGGGTGTTCAATGGGTATGAACTCATCTACTCCCATCTTCACCCCAGCCTCTTTACAGAGCAAGGAAATCAAGCTTGGATAAGCCAATTTGGCTTCAGTGGAATTCTTATTTGCAATTGTGTAGATCTCACAAGCAATTACATGATGCACCTCCACTTCTTTTCCAAGAATAATGCAATGAATCATCACTGCTCTCTTGATGGTGACCTCAGAACGGTTGCTAGTGGGCAATATGGAACGCCCAATAAAGTCTAGCCAACCTCTTGCAATTGGTTTGAGGTCTCCCCTCTTGAGTTGGTTTGGGACACCCTTAGAATTGGTTATCCACTTAGTTCCAGGGCGGCAGATGTCCTCTAGAACTTGGTCCAAACCTTTATCTACTCTCACCATCCTCCTATTGAAGGAATCAGGATCATCTTGTAGTTGAGGTAGTTTGAAGATTTCTCTTATTTTGTCCAGATGGAAGTACATAACTTTCCCTCTGACCATGGTTCTGTGGGCATGGTAAGCGGTTCCAGTCATTCTTTGCTTATCTGTTAGCCACAGATTTGAGTAGAATTCCAGAACCATGTTCCTTCCAACCTTTGTCTCAGGATTGGTCAGAACTTCCCAACCTCTGTTTCGAATTTGCTCTTGGATCTCCGGATATTCATCTTCTTTCAGATCAAATTTAACTTCCGGGATCACTGACCTCAGACCCATTATTTTGTGATAATGGTCTTCATGTTCTTTGGTTAAGAACTTCTCTTCATTCCAAAGATTCTTTGGATTAGTCTCTTTCTTTCCTCTTGAGTTGGTTTGTTTTCCCTTGGGAGCCATGATCTTGATAGATCTTAGCTTAGTGATCACGGAAAAGCACACCAAACTTAGAGGTTTTGCTTGTCCTCAAGCAAAAAGAAAAGAAAGAGAAGAGAGAGAGAGAGAGAGGAAATTCGAATGGTGTGAGGAAGGAGGGGTGAGGAACGTTCATTTATAGAGTGGGAGGAGGAGAATTTCGAAAACAAAAGAGAGATTTGAAAGGAAATTTGAAAAGATTTTGAAGAAATTTGAGAAAAGGGTGAGTTTTTGAAGAAGATTTGAGATTATTTTGAAATAGATTTGAAGAATGGTTTTGATTTGTGAAGATTTGAAAGTGAATGATGAAGGTTGAAGTGCATTTAGTAGAAGATTATGGGTAAAAAGAGGAAAGTTTGAAAAAATTTGAGTTGAAAACAAAATGTGGTCCCCCCACCTTTCTGGCGTTAAACGCCCAGAATGGCACCCATTCTGGCGTTTAACGCCCACTTGGCACCCTTTTTGGGCGTTTAACGCCCAGCCAGGTACCTTGGCTGGCGTTAAACGCCAGAAAACCTTCCTCACTGGGCGTTTTTCTGAACGCCCAGTGATGCTGCACACCTGGCGTTAAACGCCCAGAATGGTACCCATTCTGGCGTTTAACGCCCAGAATGGTACCATTACTGGCGTTAAACGCCCAGAATGGTACCCATTCTGGCGTTTAACGCCCAAAATGCACCTTACTGGCGTTTTTTCGCCAGTAAGCTCATTTTCTCTGCTTTTTGAGCTGAATCCTTCTGTAACTTTGTGAATTCCTTCATTTTTTGATATTTGCCTCTGTAAGAACAATCATACAACCTACTAATGACTGGGTTGCCTCCCGTAAGCGCTTCTTTACTGTCTTTAGCTGGACTTTCACTGAGAATCACTCTAGTCTCAGTTTTGAGCACTCCTGCTCAAAGTTTCCTTCAAGATAGTGTTTGATTCTCTGTCCATTAACAATGAACTTCTTATCAGAATCAATATCCTGAAGCTCAACATATCCATATGGTGACACTCCTGTAATCACATATGGACCCCCCCAACGGGATTTGAGTTTTCCTGGAAACAGTTTGAGCCTAGAGTTGAAGAGCAGAACTTTTGTCCTGGCTCAAAGACTGGTTGACAATTTCCTGTCATGCCATTTCTTTGCCTTTTCCTTATAAATTTTTGCATTTCAAAGGCATTGAGTCTGAACTCCTCTAGCTCATTCAGCTGTAGCAGTCTTTTTTCACCAGCTAACTGTGCATCCATGTTTAGGAATCTGGTTGCCCAGTAGGCTTTATGTTCCAGTTCCACAGGCAAATGGCAGGCCTTCCCATACACCAATTGGTATAGAGAGGTGCCTATAGGAGTCTTGAATGCTGTTCTGTATGCCCACAGAGCATCTCCAAGCTCTTTGCCCAATCCTTTCTTCGGGCCATTACAGTCCGTTCTAGGATTCTTTTTAGTTCTCTGTTAGAGACCTCTGCTTGCCCATTTGTCTGTGGATGATACGGAGTTGCCACTTTGTGGCTAATTCCATATCTGACCATAGCAGAGTATAGTTGTTTATTGCAGAAATGAGTGCCCCCATCACTGATTAGCACTCTGGGAACGCCAAATCTGCTGAAAATGTTCTTCTGGAGGAATTTCAGTACGGTCTTAGTATCATTAGTGGGTGTAGCAATTGCTTCTACCCACTTAGATACATAGTCCACTGCCACCAGAATGTAAGTGTTTGAGTATGATGGTGGGAATGGCCCCATGAAGTCAATTCCCCATACATCAAACAGCTCTATCTCTAATATCCCTTGTTGAGGCATGGCATATCCATGAGGCAGGTTACCAGCTCTTTGGCAACTGTCACAGTTACGCACAAACTCTCGGGAATCTTTATAGAGAGTAGGCCAGTAGAAGCCACATTGGAGGACTTAGTGGCTGTTCGCTCACTTCCAAATGTCCTCCATACTGTGATCCATGGCAGTGCCATAGGATCCTCTGTGCTTCTTCTCTGGGTACACACCTGCGGATCACTCCGTCAGCACATCTCTTAAAGAGATATGGTCATCCCAAAGGTAGTACTTGGCATCTGAAATTAATTTCTTTTTCTGCATGTAACTGTACTCTTTGGGTATGAACCTCACAGCTTATAGTTTGCAATGTCTGCAAACCATGGAGCTTCCTGAATGGCAAAGAGTTGCTCATCTGGGAAAGTCTCAGAAATCTCAGTAGAAGGGAGGGACGCCCCAACTACTGGCTCTATTCTGGACAGATGATCAGCTACCTGATTCTCTGTCCCTTTT